>NC_142744.1:18362500-18520000 GCF_051943395.1 Hippocampus bargibanti | reverse complement strand
GTAGAAATGAAAAAGCACTGCCAGAGGCCATGGCCAGCACTTTATTGGCGTCCAAACAAGAAAAAAAATAAAATATAAAACAAATCGGGACTGGCGGCGAAAGAGTTAAACCAACAAGTGATGTACATCCTTTGTTGTTTGCCTGTCTCTAAAAATGCATCCCTGTCAACCTGTAGGTTTTTGCCATGCAAAGTACGTTTATCATGCATTTTAACACATGTACAACGTACAAGAACATCTGTACAGAAAAACGCAAATTTGTTAGTTATACACCGACTATCACGAAACGGCAAATTAATCAAGTCAAACGAGTTCGCCGCGGTAGCCTCTATCTCGGTATGTTTTTTTTTCCTTGCAAACAAAGAGAGCGGTTTGATGCTACTCTGCGCATGCGTCTGCCGCCTAGGGATTTCCCATTGCATCATTCCGATCACACATGAACAAACCGAAAGCAGAGATACAGTTGTTGCCTACTTGCAAGTGAAGATGAATTACCCTGGCAATTGTTGTGATCTCCAACCATCAAAAGATATGCTCATGTCAGCAAAGAAGGCAACAGTGGCATACAATAGAGAACAATGTAGTAATTAAGCAACACTTAAAATGAATATGTACAGAATGATATCACGAAACACATGTACAATATAACATGTTAAACTACATAAATAAACATGTTTGTAAAAAAATGTGGTGTAAGATTATTTTGTATTTTGTAAGGGAAAATACAACAGTTTGTAAAGGCATGGAGACGTGGAGGTTGACAGGTATGACAATGTGTCTATGTTTGAGATGCTCTGAATTATGCCAAAAACACTTTACAAATTAGATGCCCTGATTCAACCCCCAACCCCCTTCCATGATTTGTGAGGCACTTTCAAGCAACATACAGAATACAAACAGCAGATTATGGTAAACAGCGCTGCAAGGTTAGCACAGGTGATCATAAAATACATTTATGAGCATAAATGGTTGATTTCAGATGTTAATCCTGGCAGAACGAACTAAAAAAAGGGATAGTCAATTAAAAAAATAATTAGCAAGTAGAGAAGAGCACTAATGGTAGCATCTTAAATCTCTCCAGCAAACCCGACGCCTCTCTTCCACCTTCCCTTTCACTGTGCCTCTCTGAAATTAAATCCTGATTTACCCACAACTTCCTCAAAATTAACAGCAAAAAAAAAACAAAATTCTCCTTTTTGGTGCCAAATCCACCTTGAGCAAAGCTAAAAGTTGCTCTCTCACTATTGACAAAACTTCCACCTACGCAATATCAATCGTCTTAGCCCGTCTCTCACCCATCACACCACTGCTATCCTTGTTCATAGTCTTGTCACCTCCCGAATTGACTATTGCAATTGTGACTGTAAAGTGTCCTTGAGAGTTTTGAAAGGCGCTTATAAATGAAATGCATTATTATTAGCCAAAACAAACATGCGGATCAAACCTCTAAAGATGGAGGACACTGATTTGCTCTGGCGAACTCTTGAAGGGAAAAGCCGAAAGGAAAAGAAGATTGTTATTATTATTATTATTATTATTATTATTATTACTTTTCCTTGGTGTCCCTCAGAAACGTCTCCTTTATTCATCCCACAATGGGGAAATTTGCAATTTGCAGAATCAACTTTAAAATTCTTCTTTATACATTCAAAGCTATCCATAACCTTGCCCCACCCATACTTATGTGAGCTTCTTCAAATTTCTATTCGCTCTCATTCCCTCAGATCCTCTCCCCCCCCCCGCCACCTGTGTGCCCCCTGCCCGTCTCAGCATGATGAGGGACAGAGCTTTCAGCAGCTGGAACTCCCTTCCTCCCAACATTCGTAACATCGATTCTCTTCCCACCTTCAAATCCCATCTCAAAACCCACCTATTTAAAATTGCATTTTCTGTGTAGCTCTTTCTCTTGTTTCTATTGATAATTGCATTTTATTTATTATTGCATCTAGACTTGTCTGTGACTGTAAAGTGACCTTGAGAGTTTGGAAAGGCGCTTGAAATAAAATGTATTATTAGAAATTTAAGATTATTCTCCTCACCACCAAGTTTGACCTACACTCCCGTGTTGCGACATGAGTTGTGGCGGAACAATTTTCTCTGGCAAGTGATCAGGAGGAGAGGCTTTACCGGCTTTGTCGTAGAGAATATGAGACCTCTGTAGGCCCTCCTTGATGTGTTCTTCCTTCACAAGGATTTCCTGGGTGGACTCGCCTGGTCCTGTCACTCCGGCCCAGGTCAAGGCGACCTGAGCCTGAACAGCCAGCTGTAGACTGTTGAGCCCGGTCCGAGCGTCACCGTCACACAGGTAGGTGATTGTGTCCAGAGCCTTTTGTTCGATGTAAACTTTTGGTCTGACAAGAAAATTGATACATGACAAATATTCAGAATGTTTGGCTTTCAGAAAGATAATCATGTTAAGCGCTTTCTTCCAACTTCAGCTGTATTTAAAGCGCTATATAAATCATTATGTATTGTATTGTACAAGTCATTCTGAGTATATGCGATAACATGGCTCTGTTGGAATGCTACTACTCCCCATGGGGGCTGAATGGTTATGCACAGAGATTGGGAGGCAAGCCCCAATCTTGCAAATGACCTGAGAGATAAGATCATGGCAAGAATGAAAACTGGGCAACGAAGGCACCGATTACAACGGCTATGTGAAGTACCACCTGAAAGTCTCATGGAAACTGTGAATGCAGCACTGAGAACGATCCCGACCGGAACGATCACGGAAACCAATGAGCTGATATACACCTCAGCATCAGTGCCACTTTTAACAGCATCTCAAGAGTCGACTGGTGAGACTCAAAAGAAAATGACTTATGCCTTCAATACGTTTTCCATTGACTGAATTAATTTCATGTCATGTCAAATTTCAAAGCAATGCAAAGTAATCAAATTACAGAATTCAGAAGTACTAGAGGTGCCAAACATCAGCTACTGGTTGACAGAACAGTCGCTCAAGACTGCAGGCCCGACATACCAACCTGTGCACAGCCTGGATTGATTACAAGAAAGCATATGACTAGATGCCACACACATGGATCACTGAATGCTTGGAGTTGTATAAGGTCAACAGGACCCTGAGAGCCTTCGTTGCAAACTCGATGAGGATGTGGAAAACCACACTTGAAGCCAATGGCAAGCCACTAACGCAAGTGTCCATCAAATGTGGCAAGGTGATGCACTCTCCCCACTGCTGTTCTGCATAGGACTGAACCCCCTCAGCCAGATAATCGCCAAGACAGGCTATGGATACCGCCTCAGAAATGGAGCTACGATCAGTCACCTCCTCTACATGGATGACATCAAGCTGTATGCTAAGAGCGAAAGGGACATAGACTCCCTGATCCACACAACCAGGATCTACAGCAGTGATATCGGAATGTCATTCGGGCTGGAGAAATGTAGTCGGATGGTGACTAAGAGGGGCAAGGTAGTTCACACTGAAGGGGTCTCACTCCCTGAAGGAACAATAGCAGACATTGAAAACAGCTACAAGTACCTCGGTATACCACAGGCCAATGGCAACCTCGAATTAGCAACAAGGAAAGCGGCTACGACCAAATACCTCCAGCGGTTGAGGCAAGTCCTCAGAAGCCAGCTCAATGGCAAGAACAAGACCCGGGCAATAAACAGCTATGCCCTGCCAGTGATCAGATACCCTGCAGGAATAATAAGGTGGCCAAAGGAAGAGATTCAGACCACGGATGTTAAGACACCGAAAACTCCTCACCATGCACGGAGGGTTCCATCCCAAGTCCAGCACCCTGAGACTGTACACAAGCCGTAAGGAAGGAGGCCGGGGACTAGTGAGTGTGAGAGCCACTGTCCAGGATGAAACATCCAAGCTCCATGAATACATCAAAGAGAAGGCTCCAACGGATGATGTACTCAGAGAATGTCTCAGTCAATGGGGAACAGAGGATGAGGTGCTGGAAGAGGGACAATCATGGGAGGAAAAGCCCCTACACGGGATGTACCACCGAACCATAGCAGAAGTGGCTGATCTCAAGAAGTCCTATCAGTGGCTAGAGAGGGCTGGCCTAAAGGACAGCACAGAGGCACTCATCCTGGCTGCCCAAGAGCAGGCCCTGAACACCAGAGCCATAGAGGCAAGGATATACCACACCAGACAAGACCCAAGGTGTAGGTTGTGCAAAGAGGCACCTGAGACAATCCAACATGTAACTGCAGGGTGTAAGATGCTGGCAGGGAAAGCCTACATGGAGCGCCATAACCAGGTGGCTGGCATAGTCTACCGAAACATCTGTGCGGAGTATGGACTGGAAACCCCAAGGTCAAAATGGGAAACACCTCCCAAGGTGGTGGAGAATGACCGAGCAAAAAACTTCCAGATACAGACTGACAAGATGGTAATGGCCAACCAACCAGATATCGTGGTCATAGATAAAGGGGAAAGGAAAGCCGTTGTCGTGGATGTAGCGGTCCCGAGTGATGGGAACATCAGAAAGAAGGAACATGAGAAAATCGAGAAATACCAAGGGCTCAGAGAGGAGCTGGAGAGAGCCTGGAAGGTAAAGGTGACAGTCGTGCCTGTGGTGGTCGGAGCACTTGGGGCAGTGACCCCCAAACTCGACGAGTGGTTGCAACAGATACCGGGAACAACATCGGATATCTTGGTCCAGAAAAGCGCAGTGCTGGGAACAGCACGGATACTGCGCAGAACCCTCAAGCTTCCTGGCCTCTGGTAGAGGACCCGAGCTGAAATGGGGACAGACACCACCCATGGTGGGTGAGACGAGGATTTTTTTTGAGGATTATATATATATATATATATATATATATATATATATATATATATATATATATATATATATATATATATATATATATATCTGCGACGTGCAGTCAGTGGAGGCAGTGCCTCACCTGTCATCATGGAAAGCTGTCATGGAAATATCAAATGAAAAAATAAATTAAACAGTTATATGTATTTAGTGATTTGTACTTTAAAGTTCTTGTCCATTTAACTTCACCGTTTTAGGATTTTTTTCAAGACCGCTGAATTTTCACATTTACCGTTGAAATACTAAGTAGAGACGAGCAGTGAGGCACCAGCCGGCTGATCCTCACTATGGATTGCGCAATCACTATGCTTACTGTGCTGGCTTGCTCTGCAGTGAGACCGCATTGCGGTCCTTCTGCATATCGCTATTGAAGCGTTCAAACACGTTTAGTATATGAACTAAATTTCTACAGTTTAGCTGGTGTATATAATGTAGAGTCATTGTACATTATAAACACTGCACTATAGTGTTTATTTTGTTTTATTTTTATCAAAACGCTGTGCGTAGGTGAGGCAAACAGTTCTCCCGCCTCATGACAGGCAGGGGGCGCTTGTGATTCCAGAGATACTTGCGACTCCACGGCTGCAGAGTAATAGAATTAGGGACAGAAAGCCACAGTAAACAGTTATCAAGTAAAGTGCAACCCTGCAGTCATTTTTTCGTGTTGATTGGCCTCACTTTCAGAATGGAGGATTACATATCTAAATTGAAAGAATTTTCTAAACTGGACTTTCAATCGAAGCAGGAGGTAATAATTAAAGGAAGACCAACACCGGAGCTAAAAGGTTTGCTTCAGACAACGGGACACAATACTCGCTCTTTTCAGGCGGACTGGTACACACGAAAAGGCTGGCTGTGTGGATGTCCAGCAAGAAACCGCCTTTTCTGCTTTTCCTGCCTTCTGTTCTCAACTTGTGACAATGTCTGGACTCAAATGGGATATTGCGACCTGAAAAATTTACGGAGCCTCATCAAAAATGAGCGAAGACTCAACATCAGCATCCACAATGCTAAGGTAAAGGAGAAGCGGGAGAGTTTAAAAGATCTCATCAATGTCACCTGCTTCCTTGCCAAACAACAGCTGGCATTTCATGGAAATGATGAAAGTAAAGGCTCTGCTCATCGTGGCAACTATGTTGAACTATTACATGCTTTCGCTGAGAAAGATGACAGGCTAGCGAGTCATTTTGGGACATCCACTGTATTTTCTAGACTGTGAAACAGAATACAGAACGATGTAATTGAAGCAGTTGGTGATGTCATTAAAAATGACATTAAAAAGGAGATCAGTGCAGCCCCATTTATTGCTGTTGAAGTAGACGAGATTGTCATTCTCAGCACTGAAAACATACAGTCGGAAGAGGACTGATCAAGGACGACTTTCTTCACTGGCAGTGACCTCCATTGAGACAGAGAGACTTTTAAAACTGAAGAAAGATAAGGAAGGCTTCTACAAAGAAGTTATCAATGCCTTTCTTCAGAAGGAGCGGCGCATGGACTAAAGGTAGCACGATAAAAATGTTTTTTTAAATTATTTTTTTCTATGCTAGTTTGTATATATAAAGAATGCTGACATGAAATTTTAAACAAAATACGTTAACTGTTGCCAATCAAATGGTGAATAAACTACTCTGTAGAGTTAATATGTTTGTAAATCTGACTATGATGACGTCAGTGCCTCACCAGCCATGAACCTCACCGCACGTCACTTATCTATATCTCTATCTATCTATCTATCTATCTATCTATCTATCTATCTATCTATCTATCTATCTATCTATCTATCTATCTATCTATCTATCTATCTATCTATCTATCTATCTATCTATCTATATATATATATATTATATATGTATATATTTTTTTCTGGATGACAAATTGTGGAAATAAACTAGACAGCTGTCCCACTTATGTCTTTTTGTACTATTTTGTTGCTTGTTTATGCACCACTGGTTCTATTAACAGTCGTGAGGCCAATCAGGACCTTAATGAGATTGACAGGCATTAAATAGCCATTGCTTGGGGAAAAAAACAAAGAGCCTCACTTATTATGATAGTTTGTGGGAACATATATTGTCCAAATAAAATAAAATAAAATAAAATAAAATAGACATTATCCTGGTGGGCCAACACGTATTATTCACGAATATGAGAGGGACAAAAGAATCAGATCGATATAGGATTGGTCTCAGCCGATCTTTGAAACTGCAATATTGGTAATGGATATGTAAAAGTGGAATTGACACCCCCCCCCCTTCCCCCAAAAAGGGGATGTGGGGATGTGTGGGGGGATATGGGGAGAGGAGTGGCATAAATTAAGGAAATTTCAATTCATTTCAATGAGGAAATGCGATTTGGAAAACAAATATTTTGGGCTACAAATCAAACCGTTCAATCAAGACAAAACTATCGGCCCTGTATTTTATGCAGACAAACAACGACCATTTTGAGCAGATCCAAAAGCCATTTTATGCTTTTGTACATGGACAGGACGGCCTCGGTCCCGGTGCAAGTCCAACCTTTTAATGTGGACATGTGTGATTTGTGATTTGCTGCGTTCTTTCCATGCTTGGCAAACAATATGGTCAACAACTCTGCTTGACGTCTAGCTTTGCATTCCGTGCGGAGTGAGTAGCCATCAAAGGCCTCGTGGGCTACAACTTGTGCGCAAATCTGATCTGTCAACACATCGTATGGGATCACAGCTGAGGGGATTGCGCTGGCTCCTGCCACTCTACTCCCATAAATAATCTATCTGAGCCCATTGAGCAAGTAACAGAAGACACAAGTGCTCGGCAAAGAATTTTGATTTGTGCTGGCTTGTCCAGTGCGGAGCAGAGCACTCACTCATTTGAGTCCGTTTGGTGGTCTGGCCATCCGGGTTTGGCTTGATCCTGTTCCAGTACGGTGATCCCCAGCGCTGCCACCGCCCGACTCAGTATCAACCCCATCGCCTCGACCGAGAGCTTCTCAAGGACGAGTACTCTGCAGCGGCTCAATAGAGCGGCGTTCACCTGGAAGGACGGATTCTCTGTGGTGGCACCGATCAGAGTGAGAGTTCCGCACTCGACGTGAGGAAGGAACGTGTCCTGAAATCCAGAAAAAAAAGACCCAGAAGATCCAGAAGGCCTCCATCTGTGACGATGTGAGCATTCTGTGCTGATTGTAATTTTTTTACCCCTTGAATGAACATAAATGTACATACACACACACACACACATATATATATATATATATATAACATTGCTTGCTGAATTCTGCTTCACAATAATAATAATAATAATAATAATAATAATAATAATAATAATAATAATAATAGTACATGTCATTTATAAGTGCCTTTTAAAACTCTCAAGGTCACTTTACAGTCACAGGATAAGTTTTTCTAATTATATGACAAATGGACATGTAAGGAAAAAAACAAAGAACGCTTCAGTGTCTTGCAGAGGCAGAGCCTGGCAGCATGGTGAGTGACACCTCCACGTTTACTTGGGAGTGTTTGGGTGTGTGACCTGTGGCTCTTTAGATTTCTGGAACAGAGAGTCAGTCGCTCACCTGCTGGGATTTGTTGAAGCGGTGGATTTCGTCAATGAATAAAATGGTCCTGCGTTTGACCAGCCGCAGTTCGTTCTGTGCCTGCTTGATGACCTCACGCACATCGGCAGTCGAAGCACTGGTGGCAGAAAGCTGCACGAAGCGGGCCGTGCCCTTCTTTTTGCTGTTGCTGGCGATGATGTGAGCCAGAGTGGTCTATCACAGATACAATGTATTGTTAAAACATATGCAAATCATTTATACAATGCAAGTACATGCAACCCTCTTTTGAAAAAGATGATCTTGAAGGACAACCGACACCTAATGACATCAGAAAAACGTTTTATAGCATCTAAAATACCCAAAACACGCACGATATTTTTAGTCAAATGCAAAACACCAATAAAAATGACTTAAAGTGTCTAAAAGCTACTTCAAATTCAACCCGGAAGTGGCCAGTTTCAGAAGGTCCCGCCCCCTTTTTCGTGGTGTCACGCCAAGACGTCTTGCCTTGCTCGAGAATCAAAACAATGGCTTCAGATTCGGAGAGGATGCTTTCTTGTTAGTCATCCAGTTATGAATATGATTCAAATAGTTCTGAAGAGGATACATACATGTTGTACAACACACGATTCGCCATCGTGTAATTTATGTTTTCCTTCTAATTTCGCCATCAACACGGAGCAACACAAAGTTTTCAGACCAAACAAAGTACCGCAAAATGCATTGTGTGTCCTTTCTCGGTCAGGGGCGTTCCTTCCGGGACGTCAGGAATCGTCACCAACTCAAAAACAAGACTTCCTGAATATTCAGCGCGAGTCTTAAAATGTAAAATATAGCTATATGCGGTGGAATCTTTGTAAAATACGCTCAGTAGAAGTCATTTGAAGCGATTTTACAAATTATGGACACAACTTGTCGGGGGTGTCGGTTGTCCTTTAAACATGAGGAAAATAATGTAGCACATATATTGGAGCATTTTGGCTCCGACGTCATTAAAATAAATAGTTGAGCGATGTTGCTTAAGTTGATTGTTACTTTTGAATGCAACTGCGATATTACACTTTCCCTAGTGTCAACTGGCTGGCATTGCATTCTAACTATGAGAAAACTATCAAACAGGAGAAGGTGGGCAGAAGTATATCTACTATATATATGATGCCGAATGATGAGAACGTCACCACAGCACCTTGCCACATCCTGGTGGTCCCCAAAGGATGAGAGAGGGTATTTCTTGGCAGTCCAACAGGGACCGCAGGAGGGTTTGCTCTCCGACAACTTTACTCTGACCAAAGTAATCTTCCATGGTAGTCGGCCTCAGGATATCCGCGAGAGGTTTATTTGATGTTAACAATGTCTGTAGAGTCAAAATAGGTGTTGCGCGTATAATCTTTCCTTCATTCCCTTTTCGCGCGGGTGCTACTTGGATCTCGGCCGAAGATCTTCGTTTAACTCCCTTGCTGCCATCAGCTTGTTTGCTGGGAAATGACGAATTGGTGTCATTTTGATGAGAACTTTTCTCCTTCTTTCCGTGGAACATGGAGAATACTTCATAGGAAGCAGAAGGAACCGAGTGGTGGTCTCCACTTGCATTCTTTGGCGACGCTTCGGAACAAAACTTCTTCAATGGCGGTCTACTGTTGGCATTGCTCTTCAGCAGACAAACGTCGAGATGACCATTGATGGCGTCGGAAGTGAAGTATTTCAAACAAACGGGACACTGCACCGAATCCGACGCGGTGCACGACATGTCGGTCGACATTTTGCTGAACAAGTGACTCTTGTCACGTGACTGTCACAGTGATCTAAAATGAAACGTCTTTAAAAAAAGTAAATGCAGAATGGCCGTTACTTTCTATGTTATATACCATATTACGTTTTTTAGACTAAAAATAAATTGATCACGTTCATTTATACATTAGTGTTAAACACTTCCTGTTTTGTGTTCCGCAATATTGGGGCGTGTCTGGTAAAAGAAGCCGTTGCAGGGGTGGGCAAACGTTTTGTATTGTGAGCAACTTTGGTTTTAAAATTTGATAGGCAAGCCGGGTCAGCAAAACATACTGGACATATCAAAACAGCATATGTTGAAAGTTCATACCAAATACCAACAGAACCATTCAAGTATTAACATACGTTTATTAATGAGAACAGTGAAATAACTACAGTATGGTACAGTATATGTCCTGCATTAACATCCATGTATGACAACACAAACAACAAGGTGCTACATTGCCTCAAAAGCGAAGCATACAGCGCACAGTACTGTAATGCCCCTCAGCGTGATAAAGGAGACGCTGGCAAGCTGGTCAGGCTATTATTAAACAAACGGAGCAGTGACCACACACATACAGGAGTTGTTGCTACGAAGAGGCAGGCAAAACGCCAAGCAGTAACAATGTAAGATGATTCTGTAATTTAGTCTTAATTACAGTGCAGTAATGTTGTACAATTCAAAATAATAAGATTTAGCCTTTTAGGAGGAATAAAAGGTAATAGCATTTTTTTTTGCAGACAAAACATCTTCTTTACCTGCTTTTGATAAAAATTAAACCAGACCAACCAAGCATGAATTACTCAGAAGTAGCCTCCAACAGACATAGACATGTATGTATGTATTTTTAACAGAACTGTTGAGTGTGTGTGTGTGTGTGTGTGTGTGTGTGTGTGTGTGTGTGTGTGTGTGTGTGTGTGTGTGTGTGTGTGTGTGTGTGTGTGTGTGTGTGTGTGCGTGTGGCAAAGCCATCTTTGGATAATTCCACTAATTGATGTCACCTGCGAAGGAGCTAGTCATGTGATACCTTGATGTTGTAATGCCTTTTTATGAGCATGCGCAGAATAAATGTTTGTTGCGTTCCCAGACCAATTATTGACATGGCTGTGCGTCATTATTCTCTCGTGAGTATTAGCCATCGTTAAGGTAAACTGCCATCTTGGTGACTGCAGGAATGTCCAGCACTACAGGAACCACTTGAGTGCAATGCAACAACAAAAAAAGGCTTAGGTTCCATTGCAAACTTTGCAAGCTGTTATGTACCTCCGGGTCATCTTCCGTTTAAATCAGGAGTCCCCAAACTTTTTCCTGTGAGGGCCACATGACTTTTTCCTTCTCTAATGGGGGGCTGGTGTCAGTTTGTACCAGAAAAAGTGTGACGATCGTGGGGGAGCTTAAAAAAATGTATTGTTTTCCAGATAGCTACACATAACCAAATAACCCTTCCCAGGTTCTTTACAGAAAAAAAGTCAGGAAACAAATAATAACACTATTAACGAAATAAATAATAACTAAATAACCCTCTCTGAATAACCCTCTAACAGATAAAAGTTCAACTCAGTTGTCGGAGCAGAATCTCTTGGACACAAATGAGCAGTCTGTTAAAGTTCTTGTGTTCCTTCCTTATAATCGTTTTGTAGGTTCCAGTAGGCTTGTAGACACCGCTGTTTGCAGCTCTCTCTCATCAACTTCCCTGTGAACACCACAAAGGAAGTAGGTTGAGAAACGGAACTAAGTGAGACAGCACCTACACAGCACAATATATTTCACTACCAGTATGGCTGTGAAGATGGATTTTATCCTAATAGATTTTATTGTGATTATATTTGTTTATGCTCAGAATGACTCATTCAACTCAGAAAAGTGAGCTTACCTATGTATCAGTACATAGGTACTGAACTGTGAACTGTGCATCTGGCTGGTGAGAAGTTGAATAACGGGTTCCATTCTAGTTACAGCCAGTCTCAAGCACTGATGCAAATGTTCATCTGTCAATCTTGATCTCATCGGAGTTTTCAGCAGTTTCATGCGAGAAAACGTTTTCTCATAGATATACGTGCTGCCATAAACGGTGGACATTTTCATTTCGTTTTTTTAAAATGTTTGGATATGTGTCGTTTGGTAGGGTGGCATAGAAGTCAATGAGACTGTTGGGCTTGAATGCGTCTTTCAGAACATCACAGTTCTGTAACTCAGCCAACTCAAACTGATATGAAGGCTGGGATTCATCAATGTTGGCAACAAAGGGGTTCTGAAAAAGACGGGTTTCTTTTGCATGAACATATAGTTCACTCAATCGCACACCGAACTCTGCCTTCAGCATTTCCAGTGCTTCCACGCACTTTTCAGCTGGGAACGGAACCGCTGGGTTCTCTGTCCACATTGGGTAGCAGGAAGATAGACAAAGTTGCACTTTTTCACTTGTTCCAAAAGCAGCGCTAATTTCACCTCAAAAATTTACATGTTAATACATGTTGCAAATGAGTTTCCGCTCACCTTGTAGCTGCAAGTTAAGGCTGTTAAGTACAGTATTTCTGTCAGGTCTGTTAAAAATGCGAGGTGCCATTTCCATTCTGGGTTAATCAGCCCTGGAATCGTTTTGTCTTTTAAATGAAGAAATGCAGGTAGCAGCTCGTAAAAACGCCTCAAAACTCTGCCCCGGCTCAGCCATCGGACCTCTGTGTAGTAAGCACATCTACCTGCGTAGACTCCAGTTCAGACAGGAATTCTAGGAACTGTCTGTGTTTAAGTCCCTTTGCTCTGATGACGTTTATGCACGACACCACAACATTCATTACAGAATACCACATCGACACTTTGCAGCACAATGCTTGCTGGTGAATAAGGCAGTTGACTCGTAGCGGGGCGGTTCATGCGTCCTATTAGACCGCGAGTTTCGCCCACCATGCTAGGAGCCCCGTCAGTCGTGATGCTAGCTAGCTTTGACCAGTCCAGGTCCAACTTCTCCATGGTTTGATACACTTTGTCAAAAATATCCTCTCCCGTTGTAGTCCCTTTGAGACTTTGGAGGGCTGCCAGCTCCTCGCCTATCTCAAAGTTTGCGCTAACTCCACGAATAAAAATGAGCAGTTGCGCTGTGTCTTGCACGTCCGTGCTCTCATCCAGTGCTAATGAAAAAAAAATATTTATTCCAAAAATTATTCACATTATTTCGTGTTCTGCTGCAGCTGGTCATGTACATTGCTCCCGATTTCTTCAACGCGTCTGGTGATTGTACTCGCCGACAGACTTTAAATGCATCTTTCTTCTCGGGACACACCTCCTCCGCGACAGTTTAGCAACCCGAAAGCTGGCCCGAACGGATGTCTTCTTCAGCTGAGCTTGGCGTACAAATGTATTCTGCTGAGATAGTAGTCTACTTTTTAGCTATGAGAGTTTGTCTGCTTGTATTTGGCCTTGTAAGCTATCGTACTTGTCTTTGTGACGGGGTTCATAGTGTCTGCGAATATTGTATTCTTTGAATAGCGCCACCGTCTCTTGACAGATGAGACAAACAGCCTTTTCTTTGCATTGAACAAAAAATTATCGTTTGTCCACTGCAGGTTAAATACCCTGCATTCTGAATCAATTTTCTCTTTCCTGACCTTTTCACTGTTCTCTCTTCGACAGGGCCTCAGATTTTTTTTGTAATGGAGGCCAAATAGGAAAAAAAATCTGATAGCATCTCTGGTATTGTTCAGAGGGCCGGGCCAAATATGCTGACGGGTGGTATCAATTCCTGCCTTCCTATCAGAACAGGCATTTACGATCCACTGGCACATAGTGGCGTATGTCGTCCGGCGCTGCCTCCCCATCTTGGTGAACGGTCCTACGCAGTTAGCAGTCTAGCTTTGAATGCTCTGTTGACGCCGTTGTATATATCCCAGCATTCACCGGGCACTACTTCTTCTAGGAGGAAAAATGGAATCTCGGCTGCTTACCGTTGTTACAAGACCTGTTGAGGCTCAATATTGATCCATATATACGGCGCACCGGATTGTAAGGCGCATGGTCAGCTTTTGAAAAAAATTAAGGCTTTTAGGTGCGCCTTATAGTGCGGAAAATACGGTACCAAGGCCCAAGGATTGGTCATATGTGGTGGAGACTTTAAAGGACAACCGACGTCTCCGGACAAGTTGTGTCCATAATTTGTAAAATGGTTTCAAATGACTTCTACTGAGCGTATTTTACAAATATTCCACCGCATATAGCTAGATTTTATGTTTTAAGACTCGCGCTGAATATTTAGGAAGTCTTGTTTTTGAGTTGGTGACGAGTCCGTACGTGACGTCACTAAAGGACCGCCTTTTGACCGTAAAAAAGACGCATTGTAGCGGTCCTTCCATCACGTCAATGCATTTTGCTGTACGTGTTTGGTCTGGGGACCTCGTGTTGCACTCAAAAGCCGACAGAAGGCCAGAAGAGGGCGTCCAAGCACCATATAAATAATTTATCAGTCTGTGGAAGCAGAGGTGGCCAATGGAAGTAGCCATTTTGTGCCTCTTTTTTTGGGTGAGAGATTTTCCCCCAATGTTGCCTCAAAATGGCACATATAATTCTTTAATCGATTGCAAACATGTCTGCTTCAGAACTATATTCATAACTGGATGTGTAACAAGAAAGCATATTCTCAGAATCTGAAGCCATTGTTTTGATTCACAAGCAATGCAAGACGTCTTGGCGTGACGTCACAAATTGGGGGCGGGACTTTCTGAAAATGCCCAATTCGCAGCTCAATTTTTTGCAGATTTTGGACACTTTAAGTCATTTTTATTGGTGTTTTGCATTTGAATAAAAATATCATACTGCGTGTTTTGAGTATTTTAAATGCATAAAACGTTTTTCTGGTGTCAGTTAAACAACAAAAAAGTGATGTCGGTTGTCCTTTAACATGAGATTGAATCTTAAAACAGATGTGTCAAAAACAACAAAGCAGCACTATAACACAATGGCGGATAAAGTGGGAAATATGGTAAAGAAGATGGGTATATGTGATGTATGGAGCGAGCTTAACCCAACTACTACAGACTATACTCTTTACTCAGCGCCACATAATACAATGATACCTCGGCTTACGAATGCCTCGTCTAACTAACTTTTCGACTTACGAACGTCAAATTCACGAGAATTTAATCTTGGCATAGGGTCCCACAAGGGGCACAACAATGAGCCCGTTCTCCAAAAAAAAGGGGCAGCTGACTTTTTTTCTCCTCTATTCCCGCCCCCAGTCTTTGTTAAAGCCGCACATGATTGGTCAAGAACGCAGCAGTGGGGGGGGGGGGGGGGTACAGAAACACAGCTGCAAATTAAAATGGACAGGCAGATGAGAGAGAGAGTGAGAAAATGGATAGAAAATACAGTGAAATTTGGACTTGTTTTAACTTTATTGATAGTTCAAAGGCAGAGTGTAGACTGCATTGTTAAAATGTCAGAATGAATCAAGCACCACAAATAACCGCACAAGCCATCTGTACACTTGATGCAAAAAAGCTATCAACCCAGCTAAACAGAACACAACTGATGAGGCACTAGGTAAAATTATCGCAGAGAAAGCACGCCAAATTCACTTGGATATTGTCAAGACTCAACCTGGAAGTTTGTCATCCATTGATGATTTCAAGGCTAGCCACGGATGGTTCGAGAAGTTTAAGCGCCGTACAGGGATTCATAGTGTCACTCGTCATGGTGAGGCAGCCAGTTCTGACGATAAAGCTGCCAAAGCTTACAAAGAATCATTCCTGAAGATGGTGGAAGAAGGCTACGTTCCTCATCAACTGTTTAATGCTGATGAAACCAGCCACTCCATTCCATCAAGCCATCAACGACCATCACAAAGGTAAATAAAACGACTTTACTATACTGTACAGTTCATTTCTTCAATTACAATACCATAGCATATATGTTATACAAATGTTGAGTATAGTTTTTGCTTTTTTGAATTTTGCTGTGCCGATGACTATTTTGGTTTTGGGAGCCTTTTAATGAGCGGATTGCTTGTTCTGTAGCCACCAAGGCACATAAGTCTTCTTGTGCCGGTCCCATGCCCGGATAAATACGGAGGGTTGTGTCAGGATGGGCATCCGACGTAAAAGCTTGGTCAACAAACATGCGGATCAAACCTCTAAAGATGGAGGACAATTATTTGCTGTGGCGAGTGCACATGCTCCTTTGGTTTATAGCCAGGCATCACTAGAAAAGGTGGTGGGCAGGGTGCGGAGGGTCCAGTAGGATTTTCCGCGCCCTAGTTTGGATTCTTGCAGTGTGCAAGTCCTCGAGAGTGGGTAGGGCGGTGCCAATGATTTTTTCCGCCGTCCTAACTGTCCGTTGAAGTCGGATTTTGTCCATTTTTGTGGCGGCCCCGAACCAAACGGTGATGGAAGAACACAGGATGGATTCGATGACAGCTGTGTAGAAATGTTGCAGCACATATCATCACATCTCCCTTTCTTAATTGAATTCTTTACTTTTAACAAATGTAGTGAATATAATTATGTCAGTATTTAGCAAATTTAAACTTGAATAAAGTCTTTCCAAATTTTGAAATAATAAATGAAACATTCACATGAAATATTCAATCATTTTTTTCTTCACATGATCACTTAGAAAACATGTTAAATGGTTCGTCTGTGTAAGCTCTCAGTCGTACAGGAGTGGTCCATCGATGAGAAGGTTTCTTCAGCCGTCATCTGTACAATTTTGAAGGTTTCGCACGTTTCGCCTCCTATCCAAGAGGCTTCGTCAGCGAACTAAAGTCTGACTGGTCTAAAAGAAGCGATTCTTATAAAACAACAAAATCCTTCTTTAAACCGGTCTGGTGGGGTGAGGTTCAATTTCATTTCAGCTCATTTGCATATTGGTCAATAGTTTCTCCAACTGTCTGTACACATGTGAAGAATCTGTGTCACATTGCGTTTCGGAATGCAGTAAGCTTCAAACTTTTCCATTATTTTCGAACGCTTCATATTGTCATCCTCAGCATCAAATGTGAAGTTATTGTAGACCTCCAGAGCTTCCTCTCCCACAACGTGCAAAAACATGCATCTTTAATCTGCGAATGGCTTTCATCATCTCCAATTGCAGACAAATACAGTTCAAAACGTTGCTTAAATCTCTTCCAGTTTTCCCCCACGTTACCTGTTTGCTGCAGAGCTGTGGGTGGACGTAAAGCTTCCATTTTCGCCGTTTTCTGCTGGGATTTGTGCTCAATGTCTTTCCTCCGTGGAATCTTCCGTTCCAAGTCCTTTTATCGTCCTCTTGTCTTGCAGACCAATTCTGACACAATGTGTTGCTTTGTGTAAGCGGGTTCGGCAAATGACACAACTTCTGGATAGAGTTGAGGTTCTTTATTAGGACGGCTGTGTTGGTTGGAGGGAGAAGGCAATTGACATTTGTGGCCCTTGTAGGCTCTCATCAGACTGACTTGAAGCAGCGCGCATGCTTCTTTGGTTTATAGCCAGGCATCACTAGTAGAACATGCAAATACGATTTGCTCATATCATTTGATGCAGTTCGTGACGTCACGCCAAGATGTCTTGCATTGCTGGAGAATGAAAACAATGGCTTCAGATTCGGAGAATATGCTATCTTGTTACACATCCAGTTATGAATATGATTCAAATAGTTCTGATGAAAGCATACATGTTTGCAATCGATTAAAGAATTTATTCCGTGCCATTTTGAGGCAACATTGGGGGGAAATGTATCACCCAAAAAGAGGCAGAAAATTTCGTCCAAGCTCTTGTGAGGAATGAATCAGCCCGTTTCCACAGACAGATAAATTCCTTCCATGGAGCTTGGTCGCCCTCTTCTGGCGGCTTTTTGGTGCAACACGAGGTTTTCAGACCAAACAAGTACAGCAAAATACATTGACGTGATGGAAGCACTGCTACAATGTGTCTTTTTTCGGTCAGGGGCGTTCCTTCAGTGACGTTTGTGGGGACTATATAGGATTTAAGCGGCTCCCTCGTCGTGAAGCGTTTTCACCCGTTGATGAGATTAGTTCCATTTTACTTTGAAATTGGCTTGCAATAAAATGACAGAAAATCAGCTATTTTCTGCAAATTTCCACCCCAAAAAAGCTAAGTACATCTCAAGCGTGTGTTCAACAATGTATTCGGAGCCAATTGGAGCAACACAGAGAACACGGAATTCGTGTCAAGAAAGAGGATGTTCGTCTGGTGCTGATAATTGGATCTCAGAGGAGTGTCGTTAAGGCAGGCGAGATATCTAAGACAGTTCAGCTACTTCTCCAAATCACGTTTTACTCATTTCTGACGATTAACATAACACTTCATTTTCAGTGCGTAAATGTAACACTTTTGAGTCTATTAATACACCACCACAATAAATAAACATATTGTCACTGTTTAGGAAAAATATGTAACCTGCAGTGTAAAACGTTGGTTTGGGAAAGCACTATTGATGTAAATAAACTTTCTCTCATGGTCACTTTTCACTGTGGCCAGCAGGTGACGTCTTACGTCAGAAAACGAACTGAGGGACTGAAATGGAACACATTTCACCATCCGTATGTTCGCCTGTGTCTCGGGGAGAAGCCATTTTAGGGGGCCGATGTTTAGTCAATTCATCTCGAAATTGAACACAGAAGGCAAAAAAATATATATTCTTTACTTATGTGCATGGATTTAGCAACACTGTTGCAGCTGCATGTATGTGTCCGAGTATTTTGACGGAAAAATGCTGTAAATCCACATTTGCTCTTTTCTGGTGCAGGTTCTAAATTATTTGCTGGATAAAAGGCAACATTTTACACCTCATCCACCGTGTTCGCGCACGTGTGCACGATTGTTTAAGCATATTTTAATAAATATGCGGCGTTAGTAAAGGACCGCTTTTTCGTTAATATGAGATATTATACAGGGACACGCACGCACGTCATAGCTTGTTACACACCTCTCGATGGCACCTGTCACTCTTTTGTCACAGGGACAAAGTTACGGTCACTGGGCTCTAAGTGCTGATATGAGCCGAGGGGGCACGACTGAATTAACGGAGGCTCTCTCAACGTGTATTCAGATTTGAGTGTCACATGCTCGACGCCGAGCTGTCATCCTTTCATACCCGTCAGTTGAAACTATCCTTCCCCACCCGGCACGCCCCAAGTCCTTCTTTAGTAGAGTGCAGCAAAGCGCGAACAGTAGAAGACTTGGGAAGAAGATGCGGAGGCGACCTAACGCGATAGGGGACTTCACCAGCACCTGGGATGTTTGGGTGGTCAGCAGCATGTGTGTGCTTGTAGCCTACTTCGGGTTCAGGCTTTGGAATTTACTCTGCTTCAGGAGAAGTCAAAGAGCATCATCACATGACACACAGGTACTACAGTTAACGCATGGAAGCTTATCTTTCAAAGAACTGCTTCATATAAATATTATACAGATCAGCCAATATAGAAAAATAATATATTTCTGCACAAAATAGGATTGGTCATCATCAGAAGTTACCCTCACCTATGTTTGTTTTAATGGTACTGTACACCAAAAGTATTCAGAGGTTATTGTAACCATGCAGTCCTCTTCAAATTAAAAAAAATATTACAGTGTACTACATTTTTGCAAATATGTACATATTGAAATGTACAACATGGCAATAAAGTTGCATTTGTAAATTTAGAAAATTTTGTTGAATATTTTTATTCCATTTTCAACTTAATTACAATACTGAACATAGACAGCATGATGTACTCTCGCTGGGACATCTGCCTCACCTTGCTGATGCCACTGCACTAAAATTTGAACCTGTAGCCCTGTTTCCCATCCCTGGTCTCGTGTTATATTGGCAAATCTATCTATCTATCTATCTATCTATCTATCTATCTATCTATCTATCTATCTATCTATCTATCTATCTATCTATCTATCTATCTATCTATCTATCTATCTATCTATCTATCTATCTATCTATCTATCTATCTATCTATCTATCTATCTATCTATCTATCTATCTATCTATCTATCTATCTATCTATCTATCTATCTATCTATCTATCTATCTCTCTCTGTCCCTCTGTCTCTCTGTCTCTCTGTCTCTCTCTGTCTCTCTGTCTCTCTCTCTGTCTCTGTCGCTCTCTCTGTCTCTCTCTCTCTTATATATATATATATATATATATATATATATATATATATATATATATATATATATATATATATATATATATATATATATATATATATATATATATATATATATATATGTATATATATGTATATACAGTGAGACCTCAACTTACAAACACCTTATCTTACAAACTTTTCGTCTTACAAACATCAAATTTATGAAAATTAAACCTTATAATAAGCACTATTTTCATAATACACACCCACCACGGCTGGCGGAGTGATCTTCGGCGGCAGCACACGACCGAACAGCACCAGAGGTTAAATTACCAACAGTTCTTATGGAAGGTGACTCTCCATAAGAACTCTTCCATAAGCCATCAACGACCATTAAAAAGGTAAATAAAACTTTATTTTACAGCATAGTTTATTTCTTTAATTACAGTCCTCATGTAATGCGCCTCTTTCCAAACAGCAATTCCCTTTGACCTTCGACCTCCAACGCCATTCCATCAAGCCATAAATGACCATCACAAATGTAAATAAAGTGACTTTATGATACAATGCAGTGTATTTCTTTCATTACAATACAATAGCACATTTATTATACATAGAATAATGTATGTTGTGTGTAGTTTTAAGGCTTATTTAGTTGAAAAGTATATGTTATGGAAACCCGGGAACGGATTATTCCCATTTTAATGGTTTCCTATCGGATTTTTTTTTGAGATACACACTTTTCGCCTTACACACTCTGTCTGGGAACCAATTAAGTTCGTATGTTGAGGTCTCACTGTATATATATATATATATATATATATATATATATATATATATATATATATATATATATATATATATATATATATATATATATATATATATATATATATATATATATATATAGAGAGAGAGAGAGAGAGAGAGAGAGAGAGAGAGAGAGAGAGAGAGAGAGAGAGAGAGAGAGAGAGAGAGAGAGATGCGCAACAGTGACGATGGAAAGCCAAGGTCTATCCCATTGAAGTTGGATGTAGAGGGTTTGGGGCTCCCCCCACCATCAAACTGCTAAAAGACCAGGGCATCCATGGACAGGCTCTGCGGCACACAGTTAGGTCACTCTCTGAAGCGGCAGAAAGAAGCAGTCACTGGATCTGGATGAAGAGGAAGGACCCTTGTTGGGCTCATAGGTCAGCAACCTAAGACCCCCCCCCCCCACACCAGCTTCTGAACATCTGATTAGGCATGGGACACAAGCGCGGGCGTGATCAACCTGTCGCTGGCCACCATCGATGAGGGTGTCTAGTGATGAAAGGCCGAAACACTCAATGATTCTTTGAAGCACTACTGATGATGTGTCCCAAATTCACAACCTTCCCATCCCCGAGGCACAGCTCCCACACCACTCTCAACATCAAGGCTAAATCTCGTGTGCGGACCATCCATTGGCACAAACGGACAGAATAACGTTCATGTCCAGTGTTTCATGATTCACACACACCTCTCTCTCTCTCTCTCTCTCTCTCTCTCTCTCTATATATATATATATATATATATATATATATATATATATATATATATATATATATATACAGTGAGACCTCAACATATGAACTTAATTGGTATATATATATATATATATATATATATATATATATATATATATATATATATATATATATATATATATATATATATATATATATATATATATATATATATATATATAAAACGGTGAAGTTAAATGCACAAGAACTTTAAAGTACAAATCACTAAATACATATAACTGTTTAATTTATTTTTTCATTTGATATTTCCATGACAGCTTTCCATGATATATATATATATATATATATATATATATATATATATATATATATATATATATACAGTAAAGTCTCGTTATATCGATATCGTTTATATCGACAGTATCGCTTATTACGATACTATTTCTATGAACGCAAGGAGAAGTCCCGGTTATATCGATATTTTTTCGGACTCCCGAGAATATCGATATAACGAGACTTTACTGTATATATATATATATATATATATATATAGTAATATATATATATATATATATATATATATATATATATATATATATATATATATATATATATATATATATATATATATATATATATATATATATATATATATATATATATATATATATATATATATATATACAGTAAAGTCTCGTTATATCGATATCGGATATATCGATAGTCCCGGTTATATCGATCCTATTTCTATGCACGCACGGAGAAAATTACATGCAAACAGGGTCGGATATATCGATAGTCCCGGTTATATCGATATTTTTTCGGACTCCCTTGAATATCGATATAACGAGACTTTACTATATATACAGTAAAGTCTCGTATATATATATATATATATATATATATATATATATATATATATATATATATATATATATATATATATATATATATATAGTAAAGTCTCGTTATATCGATATTCAAGGGAGTCCGAAAAAATATCGATATAACCGGGACTATCGATATATCCGATCCTGCGCCGAACTGCATTAAACAAAAGCCGCCAAAAGAGGGCAGCCAAGCGCCATATAAGAAACGGAGCTGGCCATTAGCTCCCTTTTTTTTGGGTGAGAGATGTTCCCCCAATGTTGCCTCAAAATGGCACATATAATTCTTTAATTATTGTAAACATGTATGCTTTAATCTTCAGAACTACAGTGTATTTGAAACATATTCATAACTGGATGTGTAACAAGAAAGCATATTATCCGAATCTGAAGCCATTGTTTGGATTCACAAGCAATGCAAGACGTCTTGGCGTGAAGTCATTTTTATTTGCATTTGAATAAAAAGTGACATCGGCTGTCCTTTAATACACAGTATGGAATGTTAATAATTTTCAAAATCATCGCGCTTCAGCAGACAAAACAAGAAACATTGTTGCAAAAAAAGATTGCATTCATATACAGTACAGTGGGCATGTACATAACACAACAGGGAAACTGCAACGCTTACATCTTACTGTATTATGTATACAATTTAAAAAAGTCATCAATCTTCTTCTGCTTCCCATTTTTACCTTTTAACACAAACACTTCAATCTCGTCTGCTACACACGAGCTAGCGTCTGAAAATGAAAATGGCTCTGCTACACGGGTGCTGGGCACGTAACCAAGTCACCTGACCAAGTCGACCAATGGCGCGACTGATGGCGTGACACGTAACCAAGACACGTGACCAAGTTGACCAATGGCGCGACGGATATATCGATATAAACAACAAAAATGGCCGGCGGGGGATGAAAAGGAGCACCGTAATAACCGGATTATCATAATAACCGGGTAGCGTACTAAACGGTACTAATTATACATAAAAAGACTAGAAATGTGCAAGGGAAATGAAAATAGTATCGTAATAAGCGGTACTATCGATATAACCGATATCGATATAACGAGACTTTATATATATATATATATATATATAGTGAGACCTCAACTTACGAACGCCTTACAATACGAACTTTTCATCATACGAACGTCAAATTTATGAATATTAAGCCTCATAATAAGAACTATTTTCATCTTACGCACTTCGGTGGAAGTGTGTATACATAAATACATAATCTTCTGCGGAAGAACACGAAAGCACACGACCTTCGGCTCTGGCCGAGTGATCTTCGGCAACCGAACAGCGCTCCAGCCGACGCTACTTTGCTCTTAAAGCAACGGTCTCGGGCAATCGAAGATGTTGAAAAACTTCTGTTAATTTGGATTCACGAAAAGCAGCTATCCGGCGACAGCGTGCGTAAAGCTATTTTATTCGAGAAAGCACGGCTAATTCACGCCGATATCGCCATGCGCCAACCTGGAAGTTCGGCGCTTATTCAGGATTTTAAAGCCCGTAACGGATGGTTCGAGAACATCTGAGGGCGAGGAGGAGAAGGCAATGTTGGCAAAGTGGAATGATGTGCAGGCTTTTACCGAAGAGTTCCATCCAGAAAAGACTGACTATGACAATCATCAACATGATGAACGATAATGTGATGCCTCAGCCTCGTAACACCTTACAAGACAGAAAGCTAAGCAAGCAAAGATAAGATACCTTTCTCTCACCCTCTCTTGTTTCCATTCCTCCTTTGACATTTAGGAGATCTACAATGACATTTACCACAGCAGATTTATCACTGTGACCAAGCTCTTCCCATGCGGCCTCCCACATTCTGTCATTGACCTTGAATGTCTTGTGGAGCATCTTCCCAAGTGTATGGATGACGCAAGGATAGGTGCAGTACAGCGCCAACTGTGCTTGACCACAGAAGCAAATGAAAGCCTAGTATAAATTTTATCACAATTGAAAAACAGAAACATTTGTTGGACGCATGGCGTAGGAGCTATGTCATTCAAAACCAAAAAGCAACCGGACAAAGCAAACCTTACAAGCAGGGGCTAACCTCATTGGCTTAGCTGGCGCCATAAATGACTGGACTCACGTTATTAAAATGACATTACACCCAGAGGGCAGCACTGCTTTACATTGTTTTTGTAGGCACATTGTTTATATTCCAACTGATTCCCATGACTCCATGGATGGTTACATTATCACAGCTGAGTTCCTTTTGGGTTTTGGAAACAGCCAGAGAATTCCCTTCAGCTTAAGTGGTTACATTGCTAACACCTTAATTGAATTCATAAAGAGTCCTACTGTCTGGGAAAAACAACACGTCTGTGGTCTGTTAGCTTGAGCTTCTTATCAGTCATTCAGCAGAGCAAAAATATAAACAAATGGGAACTTCCTGCAACAACCCAAGATAAACCCAACTTGTGCCCGGAATACACAAATCGACACATTATCATTTCAACATACTTCCTTTACAACACAGGTGTCCTAGTCAAAGCCTGAAGGGCAAATCTGACCCGCCACATCATTTTATTCAGCCCACGAAAGCAAATCAAGCATGTCAAGTGCCACAATGCTTGGAAAAGTCAGAACCAAAATTTCAAATTGTCATATGTAAACCACAATAGCAGTCATTAATTATTCTTGACTTCAGATTTACAAACTAGTTATTCATTAATTTGTAGTGCATTATGTATGTAGTCTGTTAAAGAGATGAAACATTCTAATGGTTTTCCCAAATTCATAACGGCCCGCGAGAGGAAACCATAACTTCAATGTGGCCTGTGGCAAAAATTGAGTTTGTCACCACTGCTTTACGATTATGACTTCCCTTCATTCTCAGTGAATATCTGAGAATATGTTGCACACAGCAAAAACTAGAGGAGGCGGCGGTTCACTGTACAACGGAGAAATAATAGTATCGTAGAAGACCTCAAAGGAGGTAGGCTAACTGTTACCTTATTCTTTAACCAAAATAAACATTTAAACCAGCAAAACTGCAGTGTATCAAAAGAAAGAAAAATTCCCTGGAGTGCCTCCTGGAAAGGCTTGACCTCTGTTGTTGGTGGCACTGCGATTGGACAGTCAAGGTTTCTGGGCTTTGGTATTGTAATCAATACATCATTCCAAAAGGCTTCACAAAACATTTGGGAACATATCCAACCAATCAATGTTGCTGTTTTGAAGTGCAAAATATTTTGCATGCAGAGAGAACACACAGGATGACGGCAAAAGAAAACTGAGAGACATAAGTATGGGGAATTAGGTTTCACGGCTGCCGCATACACATTTAAGTGCACAAGTTTCCGAAGTAAAGTCGAGCCAGGGCTGGCAGGCAGAGCCAGCACAGCGAGGCTGATTGGACAGTAGCCACACAGCTCAATGGCCCTACGCCTCTCGGGACATTTTGTTCTTTGACGAGGAGGCCACACTCCATTTTTAACTGATCACATTGACCACTTCCCAAATCGCCTGATACCATGGGGTAAGCCAGGTCACTCAATTAAAACCAAAAATAGAGATTTCCATGCACATAGCAAATGAACAGCAGATGCAATCCATAAAATAACCGGAAAACAGTATTTCACGCATGTTGGTACCTCGCAAAGCACTTTACAGTCAAGGGTGACATCAACAGGGATATGCAAATGATAAAGTTGCCAAACAATGTACGTGTCAGAATTTAGTAAACCTTGCTGATGAGCTGACCAATTGACTCCGGTGTGTTGGAGCGAGAGCATATCTAAAACAAATAAGATCAGAAAAGATGCCATTAAAATGTTCTGAAAAAACATGTTGCAACATGACCTCCCCTACATTTGTACAAACATGCAGAAATGTAACATATTTGGTACAACAAGGAATGTCAAAATGGAGTATGAAGCCGACGCCAAATTATTACTGCGAAGTCTTGAAGGACTTCATATCTTGTTTCTGCCACTTTATAATAAAGTGTGAAATGTTAACGACAGCATCTTCCCAAAAGGTGAACTTGTTCATAATACTTTTCAAATAACCCACACAAAAACCTATAGACTTTGGTGCTGCTGTTTTGAGTAGCAACAGAGTTAAACTGCTCAGCATCTACCCATTCTCTAAAGTGCCAATTCTTTTTGGCTTACGGGTGAGCTGGATAACATCTGATTTTGGGCAAGAGGTGGGGCACACCCTGAACTGGCCACCAGCTAACCACAGGACACACAGACAAACAGGCATTTATATATTCGACTGTCATCGCTGGACACCACAGGGGACATTGTGCTTTTTTGCGTCTGTAATGGGCAGCATCTTCACAGCCTCGCGTTGTTTAGTGGAAGGTCGGTGCTGTTGGACAGTCTGCGGCTGGATGGATAAATGGCATGAGGAACCCGCGATAAGAAGGAAGGAGCGTCAGCGCAGAGCGCCGATGCGTATATGGAACTGTCGCGGGATGGAATTGAAGCTGATTTATGTGGGACAGGAGATGTGAGACAATCTCTTTTCGTCAATGGATGCTACAGCTGCGTGTTTGCTTTCAACATTTAGCTTGTAGTCGACGTGCACATTCCACCATGATGTCCCTGATCCACTGGTGAAGAGGCGCTTTGATCCTCTCCTCTTTCATCTGGAACTGCTTTACGTAACAAAGAGGGTACAGAAAGTGCTGAAGAATGAATGTCTCTCAGTGTCTTTGTGTTGTCATGTTATTTGTTATTTAGTTTTTCTTTTGTTCTTTTGACTTCAAGACGGCGCCGCGAGAGTGGCTGCCTTACCAGCAGCTCCTGTGTTTTGCTTTTCTACTTTCATTTCTTTCATGACTTTGCTGCTGTGAAATGTAAATTTCTCCACTGCGAGACTAATAAAGGCAAATCCAATCCAATCCAAATCCAATCCAATATACATTGTGGTATCACTTTGCTGCTGTGAAATGTAAATTTCTTCACTGCGAGACTAATAAAGGCAAATCCAATCCAATTATATGTATTCATACCTGCAGACAATCTACAGTTGCGGTAATTGCAAAAAAAAAAAACACATACACAAGCATTAGGAAATCATGCATGTGTACCATAATAAAAGTAAAGTTGATCACAGATGAATAATTACTACGTATTTGTAGTGAACTTTGTATTGTTCCATGCACAAGAAAGCTACATGACATCCCGCAAACGACGTACACCGCGTGCCATCTATTGGAAACATAACATAATGGATGCTTGCTTTCTGTCCAATTGGTTTCTGTCACGTCAGAGCTGCTTCTTTCCTGGCCTTGTCATTGTGGTTGGGTACTGACAGGCAGTGACAATCAAAAAGCAGGGGACCTGCACAATGGAGGATCAAGGAATGTTTTAAAAATGAGTACTTTTAAAGTGAGCATTATTTTGTCATTCATTTAATAAGAGTCAAATGTTACATTTTGAACATGACTTGAACTGGCCCATGGCGCATTGCACCCATGAGGTCAGATCTTGGCTTGAACCATTACAGTGGCAAATTTGGCCAGGGTCACTCTGGCTTAGTTTGCAGTACGAGCCTCTGACATTGTCAAGTGTCATCACGGGGGCTGCAGTGGAAAACATCGCCGCTAAACTGCACCGGGATTTAGAATTTATGATTGTTTGAGTCAGTTCCTGATAGTGTAGTGTTTGCCTGACGTGTGCGGGCAGTGTGGAATTGCTTCCCACTCAGTGACGGTGTGGGCATGTTTGATTAAATTGTTTCTATTGTGTAGGTGCAAGCTTCTTGGCAAGCCTTTCTTTTATGGTGTCAATATCTTGATTCTGCCCTAAGTGACAAGTGTGTGGATCCACTCGTATAGATTGTGTTTGAGAGGGAAAGTGAATTATTTTCTGATTACTCATGGACATTTAAAAAGCGCTCTCTCTTTCCCGGTGGTTATGAGTGGCTGTGTTTATCAGTGAACTTGGTCACTATAACTTTTAGTCAGCCTTCTTTTTTTCAGACAGGCCAGTTATCTTAATGTACTGTAGGACCTTTAAGGATGTATAAGAATCGTCTTGCAGTAGATACAGTCAGGGGTCTCTTCACAAAAGTGCAAGAAGGCATTTTTAATGTGTGGAAAGTATTACATACAGTACACAATATAACATGTGGCGGGCCGGTTTTGGCTCCCGGGCCTTGACTTTGACCCCTGTGGCCTACAATGAGCTTCTAAGTATCTGTATTTTTTTTTTACCGTTGACCCAGTTGAGCTAAGTCACGTAAAATAAATTGGCAGCAAATTCTGCTGATGTTTAATCTGTGCATAGTCAATTTTTGACATGCTTTGCTTTGTTACAGTGTTTACCAACGACTTTGCTTTGATGGCACTACCATCTCCACTGCGAGACTAATAAAGGCAAATCCAATCCAATCCATTTAACAAACCAGCCAACTAACAAACTAACCCTCTGAGATTCTTGCTAATTTGATCAAATTTAATGTCATTGAATGATTACATAGTTTTTAATAAGATAAATGGCTAAATATTTGTGCGAGTATGATAACTAACAAACTTTATAATGACTTCAGCTAAATTCCTATTACACATGTCAAAATCAAGGCCGCAGAGCCCAATCTAGCCCATCACGTCATTTTATTTGGCCCGCAAGAGCAAATCAAACCTGTGAAATTCCATGATGCTTGCATGAACCAAAATTTCAAATTGTCTCATGTAAACTACAATAACTTACTGTTTTTGACTTCAAATTAAATATATATATATATATATATATATATATATATATATATATATATATATATATATATATATATATATATATATATATATATATATATATATATATATATATATATATATATATATATATATATATATATATATATTAATTTGTTGTGCGCTATATATGTCATATATGGAGAGGAATAAACATTCTAATGGCTTCCCCAAATTCAAAACAGCCCCAAGAGGAAACCATCACTACAATGTAGCCCGCAGCAAAAAAAATGAGTTTGACAGCCTTATCCGAGTACGACCACCCAACAATTACGTTTACTTGCTCACATACTAATTATTTGATTGATACATATTAAATTAGCAAATGGTTAAATAATGTTGTTGCTTGTTCACAAACTAACATGCTGACTGGAGAGCTAAGTTGCTAGTAGAACCATAAAGGTAATTTACTTGCTTACTGTTGAGCAAAGTTGGAATCATTAGATTTAATTTTCATCACAATGACATGAATAAAACACAATCTTGAAAACATTTTAAACACAGTAGATTTCTATTGTGACACATGTCTAGCAGATCTTTAGTTCCTCAAAAAGTGAGATTAATTTGGTGTCTTTGTCCTTTCATTTGCAAATAAGCTTTCTCATTTTTCTGTGTCACTCAAGTAGTGTGTACAATTTTTGACACCAGCCAGGCAAGTGGTGCTGGTAAGCTTAGCACTTAAAGGCTCTCAAATGTCTCATAGGCTGAGGAAGGCCAAGCCCCCTCCCCAAAAACTTGACCATGCTGACGTAGTCTATCCATTTACATTTAGGTCTGTGGGCTCACTGCAATCTCCTTAGTGTAGGCAGGAGCAGGCACCAGGAATATTGCACGAGAGAACTACAGCTTCACTGGATGGTTTCTTGCATGTTTATTTTTTGGTTCTTCACTGAAATTTTGCAGTCGAGATTGGTTGTGACAGGTCCTTTCCAACTATTGAGTCCTTTTTTCCCAGTGTGTTGATTGACAAGTTTGCACACCCGGTTGGAGTACTGAAGGGTAGCGCTGGCTCCAATCGTTACAAAAGTATTTCCGTCTGTTTCACGGACGTCACCGATTCCTCAGTTGTCTCAAGCTGGTGTCTTGACGTGATTTTTGTTTTGCACTGCAAGAACCATGACTTCCTTTATGAAGACAACTGGTCTGGGTAAGCGGATGGGCGAAAGCAGCAGTTTTGACCTTATCCAAAATCGAATCGAGTCTTTGAGTGGCAAGATGGACAAGCTCATTAACCTTCAAGAGAAGGTACTTGTCCGGCTTGATGCCAAGTCCAGTGGTATTGAAAAGGAAGAGGACTATGTCAAGAGCCAAGTCACATGTGGAGAAGTCAAACAGTCGCAGGGACGAGATGTCAAAGATATATACCAGGAAATGAGCAACATCATGTTGGCGGTCAATCATAGGTCTGAGATTCAAGCTCAGAAGCTGGAAGGAATGGAGAAACTGGTCCTCAGCATGCAACAGGTGATCAGTTTCATCGGAGAGACAATCAAGAGCTCTAGGGTGATGGAGCTCATGTTCAAAGGTCCTGGTGACTACAAGGGAAACAAAGGAAAGCAAGTCTCAACAAAATCATCAGACACAATGAAAAAGTCAGACAAGGTGAGAAATACCCATATATCACCGCCTAATTTGTTGGTTGCCAAGTATCACTTCTAATGTTTTTTGCTGATTTTGTCTCATCTTAAAAAAGTTATGTGAAATGGATTATAGCAGCAACACTCTGAGTTTACATATGACATAGCTTGTCATCCCTGCTCCAAGTACACTCCACACTTGGAGCAGGGATTGACCTGACTGGAGTAAGAGGAGTTGCCAAGATGCCAAGTGTGGCACAAGAAGCGACTCCAAGACCAGGGGGAGAATGTGACGGCCCTCTTTAAAAATGATTGTTTTTTGATCCAGGCCAGAGTATGTGCGGTGTGAAATGACGGAAATCAGCTGGTTAGTTAGGAAGTCCAATGTCAGCAGTGTCATGAGTCCAAAATGCTCTTGTTCTTGTTTTGACAAACTTTGGACTGTCTTTTTCTTGTCTTTGGTGTTCCTTGAAAGTTCCACACCAGAAAAAATGATAGGAGTACCAACGTACATTGCATATCAATGTTAAACAAAATGGTGTACTAAAGTTGCTCTCTTATATTTTGTCAAGCGGGTACACAAGAGACTTATCTGGAATTGGATACAAGTTGGTACAGGTGCTGGTGTCAAACATGAACCTCTGTCGCACTTTGTTTAATTAAATATTTAATCACAAATCTACACGATTGTTCTGTCCACACAAGTGTCCATCCATCCATTTTCTAGACCGCTTAATTCTCATTAGGGTGGTGGGGGTGCTGGAGCCTATCCCAGCCGTCTTCAGGCACTCGGTGTGGGACAGCCTGAATGGGTTTGTCATTGTTCCAAATTATTATACAGTCTATTAGTTAAAATTACTTATTTTGGAGCTACCTCGTTCCCACCCGATGCTAGCCTTTAGGGTTATTGGTTTTATTGATGATCCACTAGTATCCCTGACGGATCTTCTAAAAAATACTGGCCAACTTTTTATTCATTTGTGGCCACATCTTAAATGAAGCATGTAGACCACACGTGTGCAAGGCAAGGCCCAGGGGCAACATCTGGCCTGCCACATTATTTTATTGGGCCTGCGAATGAAAATTGAGCAGGTCAAGGATTATACTTGCTAAAGTCCGAACCAAATTGTACATTTGTTGTATGAACATGACATTATTCTTATTAGTCATTATTCTTGACTTCAGATTTGCAATTAGTTATTCATTAATTTGTTGTGTATTCTGTATGTAAAACTGTATGTGGAGGAGATGGAACATTCTTATGGTTTCTCCAAATTTGTAATGCCCTTCAAGAGGAAACAATCATTATAATATATGTAATGGAGTTGTTCACTGTTGTGACACCCGTCACATATAGCCCGCGGCAAAAAATGAGTTTGACATCCCTGATGTAGACTATATCAACATGCTGAAGGCACGTCATATATCCAAGGTGACAAGTCAATAGATTTGGTGCAAGTGCATTGCTACCGTGTTTCAGGGAATTTCTGTTGTCCCTTCAAGTGTGTCCTTGTGTTCAATCACAGGTGTGACATTCCTAAATTTCTGTCAAGTAATTTCTGTTATTCTTACATCTCCCGGTCCGTGATTCGATCTGAAGCAAGTGTGTCTGTCACCGGGGGGAAACACGGCACCGGAAATATCTTGTGCGTTATGTTTACCTCACCAAATGTGAGAACCCTCCCGTGGGTTCAAGGCAGCTTTTTATTCCATGCTAACCTGACCGCTCAATGATCAGTGAGTTTCCTCAGCTGCGCCATTTGGACCGTGGCCGACCATCACTTGTAATATTTTCCACTCTGGGTGAGACTTCCAACGCTTTGCATTCTATGGCTGAGTGCAACAAGCGATAAGCTATAAATTCGCTGGACCGCTGCCATCAATCCATCTGCCATGAATAGTCAAATGCATGCTGTCGTACCAACAGCGCACGCATGAGTGTTACCTGAAAAACAAAGGAAATTGTTGCTTATTTTTGTGCTACCGCAATGATCCATGTGTTTCCATAATTACTTCTCTAACATCATCACATCCACTTGTTGTCGTTGACTACTGAGAGAGTCCAGCTTCACATCAGTGCCTTTGTTTATCAAATATAACTTCCAACAATGACACATCAGCTTGGATTGATCACAGGGAACACTAAGTTACCTTCCGCGTTGCGGACAATTTAGAATCTTCAGTCATTCTAAATGCATATTTCTCGAATGTGCACAGGCGTCAAACCCAGATCCAGAAAGGAAAAACTTGGCAATAGTTCTCATTGAGCCACAGGTGGTCTGACTCCACTGGCTTGTGGCACCAATCACCTCAAGTCAAACTGGCGAGGTTTTGATTTTCTGGACATGAATTTGACACCTCTGGGAATGTGCGAGGAATCGTACTCGTGGAAAACCGAGACATGTAATGGGGCTTTTCATTATTCCACCAAGTCATTCGGTGAAAGGCCAGAAAAATACAAATTGAGCAATTCTAGTTAAAGGGATTGCTAGAAGAGTGGACACTGAGTAGTCAGCCTAACGTTTCAGGAACTTGGTGTTCTTTTTTGTTTTTGACACTTATAGTTCATGAAACTAAAATATTCCAGTCAGATATGTTACAAGGTGCTGGCATAAACCCAAAAGTTCTTTGGCCCCATGAAGTAAGATGAGTATTACTCTGCCGACATCCCTTCAATCCAGGGACACAAGAGTTTACTGGGGGTCCATTTATAGAGATGTTTTTCATTTGGTTGGGTATGACCAAGTAATGTCCAGACACATTTCTGACATACTGTATTGTATGCAAAAATTTAATTTACGTCATCATCCTGGCACCATCCTCTGTATTGTATTATGGATCATGTTTTATGCATTATGCATTATCTGCAACAGATTAAACAGGATTATGGTTCAAACTTTAAACAATTTCTCCTTTCATTGAACAGTTTACAGTTGAATTCATTTGTGTTTCTGTGAACATTACATGACACTCATCTGCCTTTATTTACGCTCATGCATTGTAACCCTGCTAAGCGCTGCCATCTTGTCTTTTTTTACTAGAAAACTACCTCTAACGCTGTTTGTGAGCCTGCTACTCAACTGTCATCTCACAGGACAAAGCTCCGCGGACCGAAGCGTTACTTCACCACTCGAAAATATGGAACCTTTGTAGGTCTACTGATGTTCAAGAAGCACAGTGCCACTATATTAGGCAGAATCTGCATTCTTATTTTTTGCATCTTTTTGTTTATCACATAAATGCACCATATTTTCCGCGCTATAAAGCACTATGGATTACAAGGCCTATTTTAAAACTTTCCTATATGTACTGTATTTTCCGCCATGTAAGGCACACCCAAAAGCCTTCATTTTCTTCAAAAGATGACCCTGCACCTTATACGCTGATGTGCCTAATATGTAAAGTAATATCCATTTCCCCCTAGAGAAGAAGTCATGTGTAACCCCAGCCTCTCTTGAAGTGTCGTATAATGTGGTGTACCTTATACTGTATTTGGAATACATTTATATATTTGGAAAACGTTTTATATATTTGGAAAACGAAAGGAAAACAAGTCTATTGCGCCTCATCTATGGAAAAAGTTTGGAAATACAGCATTTATTGTGCGCCTTATACTCTGGTGCACATTATATGCTGGAAAATAGCATGTGTGTGTATATATATTTATATATATATATATACTATATATATATATATATATATATATATATATATATATATATATATATATATATATATATATATATATATATTTATATATATATATATACTATATATACAAGATATCGTTGTTGTCTGACTGTTTTAGCGGTTACTCAGGTTGCAATTGTTTTCCTGATAATACTCACCGCGAGATGGTATAGGAACGCGATCAGGCAAATAACTCAACAGTTATTGTAAAGAGAGTTAGTCTCTTTAGATTAGGCGCATTGGATTATGCAGCATCACACAGTCACCTTTTGACAAAATCTTCTTCTTCTTTTCCTTTCGGCTTTTCCCTTCAGGGGTCGCCACAGCGAATAAATGTCCTCCATCTAGACCGGTTTTGTGCATCCTCTTCTCTCACACCAGCTACCTTCTCTTCGGTCTTCATATCGGTCTCCTGCCTGGCAGTTCAAGATTCAGCATCCTTCTCCCGATATATTCTTTCTCTCTCCTCTGGACATGTCCATACCATCTGAGTCTGGCCTCTCTGACTTTCTCTGCAAAGCCTCTAGAGTTGTCCCTCTAATGTACTCATTCCTGATCCTATCCAACCTGGTCACTCCCAAAGAAAACCTCAACATCTTCAGCTCTGCTACCTCCAGCTCCGCTTCCTGTCTTTTCTTCAGTGGCACTGTCTCCAGTCCAAACATCATGGGTGGTCTCACCACTGTTTTATACACTTTTCCTTTCATCCGAGCTGAAACCCTTCTATCACACATCACACCTGACATTTTTCTCCAGCTGCGACAGCCTGCCTGGACACGCTTCTTCACCTCTTTTCTACACTCTCCATTGCTCTGGAAACTTGACCCCAAGTACTTAAAATCCTCCACCTTCTTTATCTCTTCTCCCTGTAGCATCACTCTTGCACTTGGATCTCTCTCATTCACACACATATATTCCGTCTTGCTGCGACTGATCTTCATTCCTCTCCTTTCCACACCTCTAGATTCTCCGCCACCTGTTCCCTGTTCTCGCTACAGATCACAATGTCATCTGAAAACATCATGGTCCAAGGAGATTCTCGTCTAACATTGTCTGTCAGCCTGTCCATTACCATAGCAAATAAGAAGGGGCTCAGAGCTGACCCCTGGTGGAGTCCCACCTCCACCTTGAATTCCTCAGTCATACCGACAGCACACCTCACAACTGTCCTACAGTCATGATACATGTCTTGCACCGCTCTGACATACTTTTCTGTTACTCCAGACTTCATCATGCAATACCACAGCTCTTCTCTGGGCACCCTGTCGTACGCTTTCTACAGATTTACAAAGACACAATGCAATTCCTTCTGACCTTCTCTGTACTTATCTATCAGCATTCTTAAAGCAAACACTGTATCTGTCGTACTCTTTTTTGGCATGAAGCCATACTGCTGCTCACAAATGTTCACTTCTCCTCTTAGTCTAGCTTCAACTACTCTTTCTCAAAATTTCATTGTATGGCTCACCAACTTTATTCCTCTGTAGTTAGTACAACTCTGCACATATCCTTTGTTCTTAAAAATGGGCACGAGTACACTTCGTCTCCATTCTTCAGGCATCTGTTCACCATCTAATATCTTGTTGAATAACCCAGTCAGGAACACCACCGCCACCTCTCCAAGACACTTCCATACCTTGATGGGTAAATCATCAGGCCCAAGTGCCTTTCCCCTCTTACGTCCTCCTCTTCAGTGCCCTCCGCACTTCATCCTTGCTAATGTTTGCTACGTCTTGGTCCACAACAGTCACGTCTTCTACTCTTTGTTCCTTCTCATTTTCCTCATTCATCAATTCTTCAAAGTACTCTTTCCATTTTGCCATCACACTACTGGCACCTGTTAATACATTGCCATCTCTATCCTTAATCACCCGAACCTGCTGCAGGTCCTTACCATCTTTATATCTCTGTCTCGCCAGCCTTGGAGCAGGGATCAGCCTTTTTACCTCACCTTTTCACCTCATCTTTTGACAAAATGAAATGCTTTATTGTGTGTCGTAATTTTGTGAATTTCTTCAAATTAAATGCATTCTAACACATCACTACCGATTTGGGAGATTGATTTTTAAAAACTTGTACTTTCACAGTTCAACGACCACAGTAATGATGGTGCAGAGAGGTCTGGTTTGACCCCCAAAGCCCAAAAGACGATGAAACCCCCCGACACTGCAGGTAGTATAAGACTCCTTGCCATCTATCCCTAAAATATAAATCTATTCAGTTTATTGGAAAGTGCTATGTTGCTCAAATGAAAATGAAATGAAAATGAAAATGCATATTGTAGTCTCTTTGTTGTTGTTGTTGTTGTTGTATTTTTTTTGTAGATGTCTCACTGAAGAAACAGGCACTGCTTCGGGAAGAGGTGCAGAAACTCAACAGGGAGAATGCAGAGAAGTCGACTCATCAGTTTAGCGCTGTGTTTTTGAATCTGGAAGCTGACGTGCCAACAAGCAGTGGCGCACTGCGGGAACATTCCACAAGCTATTTAAAGGCGAGGCTGGGTGCTGAAGAGGATGAGGAAAAAGATCTTGACGAAGATGTGGACATTACAGAGGTGATTGAAGTGGAGGAGGTAGTGGAGGAGATCATCCTCGAGGAAGAGGAGGAGAAAGCAGGGAAGGAGTATGAGGTGGAACAAGTGGTGGAAGAAGTGGTGGAAGAGGCGGATGAACTCAAAGTAGAAGAATCAGAAATGACCGAGTCTGACAATCCAACAGAACAAACTGATCCAAGGTAGTGAATGTTTTATGCCAATTTCCACCATCCAACCTAATTTAACTTTATGTGTTAGAGGAGTCTAATTCAAGTGCATTGAACAAAGGAATAACTACATAAAACAAAGCAATAATTGCATTACACCGCACCAAGGTAATAAAATATGTTTAATTCACAGGGGTGAAACTCAAAGCAGGTCGGGCCGACCACAAATTTATGTAGCCTCCGAAAGCAAATCACGGGTTTCAACTGGCACGGTCCTTGCAAAAATGTGCCTCGAAATGTCAAATTCTCATATATAATAAATAAAAAACAAGATTTTTAAATAATTTTGTTGTGCTGTTTACACTCACTTATAGGACAACCGACGCCATTTTTTGTTTCCTAACTGACATCAGAAAAACGTTTCATAGCATCTAAAATACTCAAAACACGCAGGCTGATATTTTCAGTCAAACGCCAAACGCGCTCATGTTGGTGAAAGCATTAATGTTACTGTAATCCACGATCTATTGCAGCTGCAATTAAACAAAAAAAGAATACATAATCCCCTGGGTCAAAATAAATTTTCCAATTTTTTTATTTCTTTTCCCAGTCCTCGTGCCCGAACTTCCAGAACCTCATTCCCTTCTGAAGAATCCCCTACAAAACCATCGTACATCGGCTCGAATTAAAATGATCCGCCTTGACCCGATCAAAATTCGATTACAAGCCAGAGATACGCAGATTGACCGTAAATAGAATTAGTTTTTTGGCCAGAAGAATCCCACAATGCATTCACCCAACATAGCTGCATGCTAGCGGCACTCACCCGTGAAGCATTCCTGAGAGACGCACACCAGAAGGGAGGGGCTGCCCACTCGAACACTCTCGAAAGACACAGGGCCCACACACCCCCCCTCCCGAAGCCATCAGCTAGGACCCGGAGTTTTTCGGCACCAAATGTTGGATTATTTTGATAGTTCGTCCCTGATTCATTGCTTTTACGGGCGTTGACGGCAGATGATGGTAAATCATCATGAAGCCAGGTGAAGAACAGAAAGTTGGTTTAATCTTGAAGACAGCGGAGACATTGTGGGAGGTCAGCGAAGGAGGAAGGCAGAGCGAAGAGAGCCTGAGAGAGCGAGACTGCGGGAGTATTTATGCGGCGCACAGTGTGTGACGCGATAGCATATGACGTAATGTAAATGCAACATCATGTAAAGGAAGGCAGGATATGACTTATCAGGAAGTCCAAAATGTAAACAAAGATTACAGAGCAATGTTTAGAGATGTTTGTATGGCAAATTACCCCACCAAAATTGACTTAAAATTGCCCAAAACTGCCACTAATGAGCTCAAAACTGGAGAGATTCAGAAAGTCCCGCCCCCAGTTTGTGACATTTCGTCAGGATACTCTTTCACAAACTGCCTTGCTCCAGAATCAAAACATTGGCTTCAGAGAGTTCAGTTTCGGAAAAAGATTATTTCTTGTTACTCATCCAGTTATGAATATGATTCAAATAGTTCTGAAGAGGAAAGCATAAGATTTTGCGATCGATTAAAGATGTCCTTCCGTATCAATTCGAGCCATGTAAGCAAAGCGAGGAAACTGGTGAAGGACACAACAATGAAGCATATATGAACCTCCGTGAATAAGCAATATAGCATCAACTTCAGTGATATGCGGCATATAAGGACATGCATCACAAATAATAGGCTACAAGATGTCAACATTAATGCAGATTGTTTAATGGTTTCGCATGCAAAACATTGTTTCAACTTTCAAGATGAAGAGTTACGAACTTACGTATGAATGACAGCGGTTATCCATCGCTAACTCCGGTTAGCTCCTCATTCCAGCAGCTGAATGTTTGTCCGATAGGTTTGCTCCACTATTGTGACGATTGTACCACTGGAAGCAACTTTCTACCAATTGTAAGGCTGAGTGGATGACGGCGGTTCTTCAAGCGGGGATTCGCACACTCTGGGGAGCTCCTCTGCTGGCGCTATACTCCTCTGTTCTGTTGGAAATGGCTAGTTTGTCTGCTGGGAATTTGTGTAAACTTACACCTCCTTATTGCGTGTTACTGCAATTTGCTGCCACGCAACGATTCACCATCACTTTATTAATGTATTTTTCCTTCTAATTTTGTTTTGGTGGTGTTGGTTGGTGTTTTCAGATGAAAAAAAGTACCCAAAATGCACTGTGTGTCGCTTTCTCGATCAGGGGTGTACCCTCAGTGACGTCACTCCGGCATCGTCATCAACTCGAAAACAAGACTTCATGAATATTCAGCCCGAGTTTTCAAACGTAAAATATAGCTATATGGGGTGGACTCTTTGTAAAATGTGGTCAGTAGAAGTCATTTAAAGTGATTTTACAAATTATGGACGCAATTTGTCTGGGGTGTCAGTTGTCCTTTAAAGAATAATTGAACTATTATAGTAATTGAACTATTATAATTGAACTATAGTAACTATAGTTATTATAGTGAACTATTATAGTATAGTATAGTATAGTATAGTATAGTATAGTATAGTATAGTATAGTATAGTATAGTATAGTATAGTATAGTATAGTATAGTATAGTATAGACTGACTTTCAAAACGAATAGCCTCATAATTTCTTACAAATTATACAGGTATACAGGTCACATCCGATTTACGGCCGGCGCGAGTTACGACCACCCGTACTTACGACCACGACCGCCAAACTTTTTTTTCTACGGCTGCCACCGCCACAGCCAGCAACGCGACAAGTTCGGACGAAGATATAGAAAGTCCAGGTGTATCTACCCCGGTCAAGGATGACGCTTCGTACTGATGTCACAACGCTTATTGTTTATGTGGTGGAAGCGGGGAGGCGTGGCCCCGCCCCCAGCTGTCAATCCGAACGTGACAATATGGAACAAGTAGGATGTTTATTTGCCGGAGCAGCATTGCACAAAATGACGATCCAAAATAACTTTCTTAACAAACGTGTACGGCAATTTTCTCCAGCATGACAGCATCTGACTCGCACAGCAATCGGGGGAAAGGCAGGGATGTCCACCGACGCTGAGGCGGAGCGGGTGGGATCGCCGCGTCGGGCTAACGGTCGGTGCGGTGACCTCTTCTGGCTTCTCCATTAGCAGGGAGAGTAATTTTTGGACAGCTCGCATGCGTGGGAAGCCGTGCCTATTTGGGTCAGCAGAAAGTGTGTGTGCCGAAACAATAAAGATCGATAATACAAACTATAAAATGATTAAAATGACACTAAATGTTATAAGATTTATAAATGAACTCAACATTTTGGTATATCATAGTATCCAATAGAAAATGTTAACAACAGATTCACATTGTGTACTATCCTTTCGTATAGGAGATGCCAGCGTGTCGTCATTTGTTATGATCACGTGATCCTCGCGTCAGCCATTTTGAATGCTTTTCGATTTACGGCCGTTTGACTTATGACCGTTTTGTCAGAACGGAACCCAGTTGCAACTTGGATGTAATGCGATGAGACAATTAAAAGTGTGTTGTTTCAACCGTCATAGAACGGCCCTCTGAGGGAAGACGTAACTCCATAGAGGCCTGAAACAAAAATTAATTTGACACCCCTGGTTTAATTACACAACTACAAAGTAGTTACGACATTTATAATCATATTACAATATTACTGGAATTGTAAAATAACAGTACTGTACATTTACTTCATGCAGTATGTTAAGTCAGTTACAGTGACGTGTGGTGAGGTTCATGGCTGGCGAGGCACTGACGCCATCACAGTCAGATTTACAAACATATGAACTCCACAGAGTAGCTTATTCACCATTTGATTGGCAAAAGTTATCGTGTTTTGTCATGTCAGCATTCTTTATATACTGTATACAAACTGTAGCATAGAAAAAAAAAAGAATTAAAAAAACGTTATTGTGTTACCTTTACTTATAAATGAAGTCCAAGTCTCTCTGTCTCAATGGAGATCACTGCCAGTGAAGAAAGTCGTCTTTGATCAGTCCTGTTCCGACTGTATGTTTTCAGTCCAGGAGATTTACATTCATCCCTCACCATTTGTTAGCTATACAGTCCGGTGTTGGTCTTCATTTATTTTTATCTCCTGCTTCGATTGAAAGTCCAGTTTACAAAATTCTTTCAATTCCGATATGTAATCCATCATTCTGAAAATAAGGCCAAGCAACACGAAAAAATGACTGGACGGTTGCACTTATCTTGCTAACTTTACTGTAGCTTACTGTCACTAATTATATTATTCTGCAGCCGAGGAGTCGCAAGAAGAATCTGTAACCACCAGCGCCCCCTGTCATGAGGCAGGAGAACTGTGTGCCTCACCTATGCACACAGTTTTGATAAAAATAAAATAAAATAAACACTGTAGTACAGTATTTTAATGTACAGTAACTACATTATATACACCAGCTAAAGTGTAGAAATGTAGTTCATACACTAAAGGCTTTGACCACTTTAATAGCGATATGCAAAGGGACAGCAATGCCGTCTCACTGCAGAGCAAGCCATCACAGTTATCATAGTCATTGCGCAATCCATGGTGAGGCTCAGCCAGCTGGTGCCTCACCGCTCGTCTCTACTTAGTAATTGAACGGTAAATGTGAAAATTCAGCGATTTTGAAAAAAAAAATCCAAAAATTGTGAAGTTAAATGGAAAAGAACGTGAAAGTACAAATCACTGAATAAATATAACTGTTTATTTTGTCATTTGACATTTCCATGATGACAGGTGAGGCACAGCCTCACCTGCCTCCCCTGACTGCACGTCACTGGTCAGTTAAGTGACAGTAAGTCACTCACACTGTGCACTGTTGCAGCACCGATGATTCTGAAGCCACCCTCCTGTACACCCAAACGGAGGTTGTTGCCAGCGGCTCCTTTGAGACTGAAGAACTGGAGGTGGTGGAGGAATACACTGAGGTCCTAGAAGGGGAGGAGGAGGACGATAACAAGAAAGACAAGGCGATTAAGCAGGACAAGAAGTATCAGGAAGACAGGGCCGTCTTCCGAGCTGACGGCGTTGAGTTCCAATTTGATCTGAAAGAGAGATTGGAGCGGGAGAAGAAAGATAGCAAAGCCAAGCCCGCGGAACAAAAGGAGCCTGGGGATGAACAGCAATACTTTATTGGTAAGTCATCACTTTTTAGTTCACAATTGATGATTTTTAGGAAGTGGGTGCAAGACATACTTGGATGAGGTGCAGGCAAACAGTTATTGCTGCAAATGTTTACTTTGACTTTCCCTTCATGTTTGTCTATACCTCCCTATACCTTTGCCCTCATGCTGTCTTTTCACAACTCAGATATTTCTTTCATGGAATGGGTTGCAATTATTAGCCTCTGCATCTGCCATTCCCATTTCCCCCTTATTCGTGAACAAGACCCCAAGTTCCTCGAACTCCCCCACTTGGCTGGATCAGAATCAGAATCAGAATCAGAATCAGAATCAGAATCAGAATCAGAATCAGGATCAGAATCAGAATCATCTTTATTGGCCAAGTGTGTAGAACACACAAGGAATTTGTCTTTGGTTGAACACACTACACTCGTAACATGTGCAAGGTATAAAGCTCAGCTAAAGTGATCAGTGGTAGGATAAAATCCGATAACAGTTGTACAGGTGGTGCAGAAAATCAGTGAACCATTTTAAAGTGATCAATCGCTGTATTTGTAGTAAAACAAGTGTGCAATTGTGCAGATGTCCTTGAGCGCTTCAAAGTGGCTGGTGCTGGAGATTATATAGGTCAGTAACAGTGGTTCAAGTGAGTACAGAGCTGGAGCTGCCATGATTATAACAGGATGCTGTTCCACATCGTTGTGTAAAAATGTAAAGAGGCACTATACAGTTTTATTGGTTAAAGTTGAGAGAGTTAATGGCTAGGAGGAAGAAGCAGCTTCAATGTCTGGTGGATTTGGTGCGCATGGATCGGTAGCGTCTGCCTGAAGGACGTAGCTGGAAAAAGTTGTGGGCAGGGTGCGGAGGGTCCAGTAGGATTTTCCCTGCCCTTGTCTTGGCTCCTGCAGTGTGCAAGTCCTCGAGAGTGGGAAGGGCGGTGCCAATGATTTTTTTCCGCCGTCCTAACTGTCTGTTGAAGTCGTATTTTGCCCCAAACCAAACCGTGATGGAAGAACACAGGATTGACTCAATGACTGCCGTGTAGAACTGTCAGAGCACCTCCTGTGGCACAGTCATGGATCTTCAGCATTCTCATGAAGTGCATCCTCTGTCATCACTGACCTGCAGAGGGACCAAATAGAAATTATAAAATAAAAATGAAAACAATAAAATTGAAGAGGTAGATTTTTGATAACAAGAAAACACATTTTTTGGGACAAAGGCTTCACCATAAATTCTGAATTTCCTGTGACAGACATTAATCCAAAGAAAGGGACTCAGTCGACAAAAGTGAAGGAAATTAACACGGTAGGATGTGACAAAAATCTTCAAATATAGCCAAGGATATAGTATTGTAACTGCTCAACAATGGCAGTCAATGATGACGAAATGTTTTCAGCACCGATATCTGTCTTCAATCCCTTTAGACACCACTCCTCCCCCGGCAGCGCCATTTAATCACCGAATCGTGTCGGCCAAGCCCAACCAGATCAGCAACTTCTACACCATTAATTGGCAGGAGGTCCTGGGCGGGTGAGAAACGCTCTTCAAAACTAGTATGCATTTCAAACAAAAAGAATGAAGATGGCATGCTTGTGGGTCAGTGAAAGGATTCGTACTTTTCCTCTCCACAAGGAAGACTTGTATAATCCCCTCCCCACCCCCACCCCCACCCTTTCCGCTTCATAACTCTGGAGTCTATTTTTATTGCCGGACTGAACGGTATGTGAAACTCTATCTCTGGTGCCAGCTGCTTGCTAATCACTAAGTGTAAATCCACATCTTCAAAGCGGAGTCACCACAAAGGTCCGCTGTAATGAAATAACAGATTAGGCTTGTTAGTTTTGCATCGAGATCAATTCTTTTTATTTACACACGAGGAAAGCCATCAACAAGTGGTTGCTCGGTGAAAGCAAAATGGTGTTTAGCGCCCCAATTTCCAATGTAAGTTGTCTCCCTATCTTTTCTGACATTCTCTAAAGGGGTCGTTTTGGACAAGTGCACAAATGTGTTGAAAACTCATCCGGTCTGACGTTGGCAGCCAAAGTCATCAAGGCCAAGTCCCAGAAAGAAAAGGTAGATGCATATCATGATGGAGTCCTTTGCTTGATCCCTAGACGGCTACTCGAGCATGCGATATAAGAAGCCAAAAGCTCATTTACAGTCTTGAGCACGTGCTCATATAGAACCGGAGACACTGAAGGGATCATAACTGTCGAGGGGTGAAATACTTTACCCCTGAAGAGATGACGCTGCTGTGAGGGCTGATGTTGTATTATATGAAATCACCGTGTATGTGAATGGATAATGTTGTCGTCCTTTCCGCTCAATTTGTTGCATCTGACCCCTGTGTTGATATCTTTCCAGGAGCTGGTGAAAAATGAGATCCAGATTATGAACAATCTGGACCACGCCAACCTGATTCAACTATACGCAGCATATGAGTCCAGGAATGACATCATCCTCGTACTTGAATAGTACGTTCTATCTTTTCCACATTCTCTGCTGACGATAGTAGAGATTACCTTTAATCCTTTGGTGTTTAAGAGTTGATCTCCTGAACCTTGTGGGAACTGTTTAGTAACTCAAGTGGGCCATTGCATATGCATCACTATATGATGAATTCAGTGGTGGGCCGTCAGGGCCAGCAAGGCCTTTCTCTGCTGGCCTAACATAATCACACATCATTATCATAATTATAATAAAAGTCAGTTTCATTTAAAAAGTATTTTTTCTAAATACAGTAAAGTCTTGTGATATCGATATTCAAGGGAGTCCGAAAAAATATCGATATAACCGGGACTATCGATATATCCGACCCTGTTTGCATGTAATTTTCTCCGTGCGTGCATAGAAATAGTATCGATATAACCGGGACTATCGATATATCCGATATCGATATAACGAGACTTTACTGTATTTAGAAAAAATACTTTTTAAATGAAACTGACTTTTATTATAATTATGATAATGATGTGTGATTATGTTAGGCCAGCAGAGAAGGCCTTGCTGGCCCTGACGGCCCACCACTGAATATATATATATATATATATATATATATATATATATATATATATATATATATATATATATATATATATATATATATATATATATATATATATATATAATTATTCTACATACTGTTTTCTTGATGTTAAATTATACCCATTTGGTTATGCTCCTTTCAGTGTTGTAGTTTTAGGTCAGAGTTTTTAATCCAATCAGAATTAAGCTAGTTTGTGTCGCCAGGCTGTATGAAATCTGACCGACGCCTTCAGAATCAACAGTGAGGGCGTCTGTGCGCTGTACATGAACGGGCACATGTAGTTGATATACAGTTGCGATAGCCAATCAGATCACGAGTTGGCACAGTAAGGCCAGCTAGAGGGCCTCACGTTGAACATGACATGCGCGTCCTGTGATTGGATACTCACTTTACCTCAGCCCTCAGCGGAGGCAGCGCTATGCAAATCAACCAAGCTACAACAGATCAGACCTGGAAACTTTAGCAGAAAAATCAAGTATATCTACTCGCTTTTTTAACCCATAATGGCTGAAGGAGAGGACAACTCGCTGTCGCATGTAGGTTAGCCTATTCTCAAGAACAAATGTAAAAGATTTGTTTACTTTTATTTTCAACAAATAGTTCGTTTTGTGAACGTCTTGTTGTTTTTCTTATATTAAACTGACATTTTGTAATTTAGCGTAAAATCTTGTTAAAGATTGCATATTCTTGGTGGACTTAATCAGAATCAGAATCAGAATCATCTTTATTGCCAAGTACATAGAACACACAAGGAATTTGTTTCCGGTAGAACACGCTGCACTAATATCGTCGTCAAAAAAACTGCTAAGTGGCACTATACAGTTCCATTTTGGCTACTGTTAAAATAGTTCAAAGAGTTAATGGCTTGGGGGAAGAAGCTGTTTAAATGTCTGCTGGATTTGGTGCGCATGGATCGGTAGCGGAACAATACTAGGGAGCGTGTGACCGAGGCTGCCATTCGCGGCGCCATCTTGTCGTCAATAAAACTTTGTGGACAAATGATTTTAAATTTCCTTTTATTTTTAAGTGTTTGCAGTATCATGTATAGTGACAAGTTCTAATTGCTGATGCAGATTTATTGATGTGTAATTGCTCCGGAAAATATCCTGTGTTGTAGACGATTAAGGTGATGCCACGCCCAGTACTGCGTGTGTGTGCTTTTGTAAATGATATCTCCAGCCGTTGTGTCATAAATTATGGTATTACGAGGGATATTTGTTCAAGTCGGACTAAGTAGGACTTCACTGAAGGCCTAGGTGTGAAATGCACGGACCGCCACTGGATGAATTCTGCTACCAAATACGTACACTGCTTTCGAAAAGCTTTGCAACGGCCAGGTCAATAATTTTCTTTTGATGTTTATGAGACAGAAGTGTATGTTCCAAAGTATTGGAGTAACGATTACATGAACTGAGAACAGTTATAGTATAACCTTTACTTACAATAACTGCATCAGCCTCGCGAGCATTTGAGTGTTGTAATAAGAAATGCTCTTCCAGGCCTATACTGCAGCCCTTATCACTTGTAGTTTGTTTCCCGGGGGACTCTCTGAAAGATGTAAAACATAGGCTTTATTGGGTTGAGGGCCAGTGACTGATGTGGCCAGTCTAAGAGCTCACAGTTTCTCCACCGATGATGAAATTCTTTGTTGTGTTAAAGAATGTGTTTTTGGGTCTTCTTGAATGATGATGCTTCTTCTGATTAGTTTGGACGCATTTTTCAGTAAATCGGCAGACAAAGTTTTATAGTGAGCGCGTTCCAAAAGAAGCCTAGCCCAAGACATGACATTACCATCACAATTGACCTCACATGTTGCGATCATAAATGCATTATTTTGTTTCGTCATACCTTAGGCTTGCCATCACTTTGGTTACATCAGTGCATAGAACTTTCGTCCGAAGATTTTGTGCATCATCATTGCACTTTTTTTTTGACAAAATGCAATCTGGCTACTTGATTTTTTTTCCACCGATGAATGGTTCGCATTTTATTGTCTGGCATGTATATTTCTTTTAAAGACTTCAGATTTTTTTACAGATTTATTGACTGATTTGTTGTTTGATTGTTTGTTTTTCTACCATGCTTTTGCTAGCGTGGGTGGAGGCGAGTTGTTTGACAGGATAATTGATGAAAACTACACATTACTGGAGTTGGATGCTGTGGTGTTCATCAGGCAGATCTGTGAGGGCCTGGAGCATATGCACAAAATGTATATTCTCCATTTGGATTTGAAGGTAACTTGAATGCACACAAAGTTTCTTATTTGATGAATTAAAGGACAACCGACGTCTCCGGATAAGTTGTGTCCATCATTTGTAAAATGGCTTCAAATGACTTCTACTGGGCGTATTTTAATAAGATTCCACCGCATATAGCTAGATTTTACGTTTTAAGACTGGCACTGAACATTCAGGAAGTCTTGTTTTTGAGTTGTTGACGAGTCCTCACGTTACGTCATGAAAGGACCCCCCCCCCCCCTGACCGACAAAAAGACACATTGTAGCAGTCCTTCATCACGTCAATGTATTTTGCAGTACTGTTTATCTGAAAACCTTGATGTTACATCCAAAAGCCACCAGCAGATGGAGTCCAAGCTCCATAAAAAGAATTTATCAGCCTGTGGAAACGGGCTGATTCATTCCTCACAGCTCGGTGGCCATTTTCTTGCCTCTTTTTGTGTGAGACATTACCCCCGCCTGTTTGCCTCAAAATGACACGGAATAAATTATTTAATGAATCCATTGTTTTTATTCTCCAGCAATGCAAGATGTCTTGGCGTGATGTCACGAACTGGGGGCGGGACTTTCCAAAAATGCCCAATTCGCAGATAAATTTTTTTTGCTGACTTTGGACACTTTAAGTCATTTTTATTGGTGTTTTGCATTTGAATAAAAATATCATACCGCGTGTTTTGGGTATTTTAGATGCTATAAAACGTTTTTTTCTGATGTCAGTTAAAAAACAAAAAAGTAACGTCGGTTGCCCTTTAAGTATACATTAAGGTGGATTTTTATTTAATTGCAGCCGGAAAACATCCTTTGCGTAAGCAGGGTCACTAATAAAATCAAGATCATCGACTTTGGTCTCGCTAGGATGTAAGTGTCCCTTTTGCTTTGCTAATCTTGACCTTTTTGTTCACATCACTGCTACGGTTCTTTTCTAAAATAGATACAAACCCAGGGAGAAGCTGCGAGTCAATTTTGGAACACCGGAATTTCTGGCCCCTGAAGTGATCAACTATGACTTTGTCTCATTTAACACAGACATGTGGAGCCTTGGTGTCATCACATACATGCTGTGAGTATACATTACATGTCACAACAACACCCTACCGAGCCTTAACGTCATTTACAGTAATCCCTCGTTTTTCGTTTGGGGGACCAGGAGAACCCGCGATAGATGAAAATCCGCAAAGGAGAGTTATATAATAGCCCACGTGATAAGATGCACAGACAATCCACATGGCTGTAAACCATGAGATATCGTGCTGTCATTGGTCGACATCAGTGCTGGGAACCAATCAAGCTACGGCCATATACAAAACCTCTTAGTCATTTAGCATTTTTTATAATTCTGAACGTTTTATTCCCTGACAAAAAAATAATCTGTGATGCACTGAAACCGCGGTAAGTGAAACGCGAAGGGGCGAGGCATCACTGTAATTTAAAAAAAGGGTGGGATGCACGTAGGCTTGAGACCACAAATTAGTTTGCTTCACTGATTCTGACTGCAATAAATATGTGCTCTGATAAGAACAGAAAAATAACCATACCTGCTACCTAAACTACTATTAATTAAATTCAATTAGTTTTATTTATGTATTTATTAATGTATTTATGTATTTATTTCTGTATTTATTTATTTAATATATTTAACTAATTCACAGCCATTCCGGAATTTATTCGGGAATTGAAAATATAACGTGGAGCCCCATTCCCAAATTTGTTTGGGTTTTCTTTTTTTGTTTTGTGCCGATTAAGCACTGGTCTGCCTTTTGCACAGCAGCACCCACTTGTACCTCATTTAACTCCGGACCTATATAATTCGGGAATTAACTCTTTTTCTGATGAAAGAAGCAAATTGAAGGTTTCTTACGCTGCATTAAATGTTTATGTAGTAAAACACAATTTTCTGTGGGTCCTGGAATTTCAGTGAAAATGATAAAAACCCTGGCACCGGAGTGGATGCATTATTTCACGCCTGGCAGTGAATGAGTTAAAAACACATGAAATCATGATCAAATCTTTTATAAACATTTTCGGGAGCACCATGGAATTGTGGTGACCATTTCTTCCTCAGCTTCACAGTCAAAAAGTTCCTGTGTTGAATCTTTGCAGGCCATTTGTTAGCTCTCCATATTTTTTCCAGGTATCCCAGATTGCTGTCACATTCCAAAATCATGTTTTCTTAATGAAAGAAAGACCACATGAGAGCGTAAATGTTTTTTGTTTTGTTATTTTGTGCCCTACAATTGGCTCCCAGCCTGTCCAATGTGGATGCCGCCTCTGGCCCCATGTCAGCTGGAAACCGAACACGGGCTGACTGACATGTAACTATACGCAATAATAAAAATAAACATGCATGCCTGTGTTTGCCCCCCCTCGCTTAGTCTGAGCGGCCTCTGTCCTTTCCTGGGCGACGACAACAACGAGACGCTCAACAACATCTTGGCTTGCCAGTGGAACTTTGAGGAACCAGAGTTTGTGGAGTCGTCTGAAGAGGCCAAAGACTTCATCACCCGGCTACTTGTTGTCAATAAAAGGTACACTCATCTTCAGTGGGATATCATTTTCCCTCCGAAACCTTAATTTATATGTTTATTATTTTTCAGTTGGAGGATGGGAGCGTCCGAGGCTCTGAGACATCCCTGGCTGTCTGATGCGGGCCTTCATCACAAACTTCATACCAAGGTAGTGTCAGCAGTAATTTTATTTGCAATGACACAGAACTTAGTGCTGTTTACGTGATAACATTAACTATTTCTTTCAGAAAACCATGTGCCAATCTCGTCGGTCATCATGCGTGCCCGCCACGGACAGTTGAGGTAAGTCAGATAGCCTGTCTTCTTCTTTTCCTTTCGGCTTTTCCCTTCAAGGGGTCGCCACAGTAAATCAGTGTCCTCCAACTTTAGAGGTTTGATCCGCATGTTTGTTTTGGCCAAGCTTTTACGTCGGATGCCCTTCCTGACACAACCCTCTGTATTTATCCGGGCTTGGGCCCGGCACAAGAAGACATATGTCCCTTTGTGGCTACAGAACAAGCAACACGCTCAGTGAAAGGCTCCCAAACACAACATATTTTTTATTATTATTATTATGATTGGAAAAAAAACTTTGCACTCATTTATATTCCACATCTTTATTATCGATTCCAAGGGCTATTTCCAGAAGGTCCGTGACAGTCATTCAGTGATCCATTTTTCTCTGGAGCGATACAGATAGCCTGCGGTGGACGGAATATATATCTGTCTAAGTGAGCATGCAACATAGACAGTCGGTTATTGTTGGGCCTGTCTACCTACGCATGTAAAGCCTGGACTCAGCAGTTTCAACGGGCATGAAGGTGGGCCCAGCAAAGCGTTGTGGAGCGCAAGTAGGACACAGTGAGACACGTAGAGCACTGTGGTCATCCACTGCATCCTGACCATCCCCAGCCGTCTTGACTCTGTCTTGCCACTGGCTTCAGATGTGTGTGTGAATATATATATATATATATATATATATATATATATATATATATATATATATATATATATATATATATATATATATATATATATATATATATATATATATATATATATATATATATATGGAGAAGAGATAGAGAAGGTGGAGGATTTTAAGTACTTGGGGTCAACTGTCCAGAGCAATGGAGGGTGTGGAAAAGAGGTGAAGAAGCGTGCCCAGGCAGGCTGGAGCGGCTGAAGAAAAACGTCAGGTGTGATGTGTGATAGGAGGGTTTCAGCTAGGATGATAGCAAAAGTGTATAAAACAGTGGTGAGACCCGCCATGATGTTTGGACTGGAGACAGTGCCACTGAAGAAAATACAGGAAGCATAGCTGGAGGTAGCAGAGCTGAAGATGTTGAGGTTTTCTTTGGGAGTGACCAGGTTGGATAGGATCAGGAATGAGTACATTAGAGGGACAACTCATATTAGAGGCTTTGGAGAGAATGTCAGAGAAGCCAGACTGAGATGGTTTGGACATGTCCAGAGTAGAGAGACTATATCGGGAGAAGGATGCTGAGCCTTGAACTGCCAGGCAGGAGACTGAGAGGAACACCGAAGAGGAGGTTTATGGATGTGGTCAAAGAGGACATGAAGATAGCTGGTGTGAGAGAAGAGGATTCGTCTGTGTAAGCTCGCAGTCGTGCGGGAGTGGTCCATCGAGTGGTAATACTACGTATTTTCAATTTTGGGAGAAATTTTATAAACAAAGTCATGGTTGTGCTATGGGCTCACCAGTTTCACCCATAGTGGCTAATCTGTACATGGAAGAGATGGAGAAACAGGCCCTCACATCTTTCCCGGGGACAAAACCTAGACACTGGTTTAGATATGTGGACGATACTTTTGTCATAATTAAAAAACAAGAAATTCAATCCTTCACAGATCACCTCAACTTTGTAGACATCAACATTAAATTTACTCGTGAGGACATTAAAGAGAACCAACTAGCCTTCTTAGATTGTAAAGTAAAAACAGAAGTCGTTAGGAAGGCTACGCACACTGACCAATACTTACTTTTTGACTCTAACCACCCTTTACAACACAAACTAGGAGTTATCAGAACCCTCCAGCATCGGGCTAAACTAATACCAACTAGTATTGAAGGTAGAGAAAAGGAGTCAAAACATATCAGGAGAGCACTCACTAACTGTGGGTACCCTCAGTGGTCATTCAACAAATGTGAGAAAGAAAGATTAGGGAATGAAACCAAAAATTCTCAAGATACAAAAAGGAGAGGAGTAGCAGTACCTTACATTGCAGGAGTTTCTGAAAAATTACAGAGTCCTTTGGTAACACAAAATTTCTACTTATTCCAAACCGATAAACACGTTAAGGCAAACATTAGTGCATCCAAAAGATAGGCTACCAAATGAAAAACAAAGTAACGCAGTTTGTTCAATACATTGTAAGAATGAAAATTGTAAAGAGCAGTACATTGGGGAGACTCAACGAATTCTCAAAAAAAATACTTTATCAACATCGCAGGGATAATACAAGTGGGCCTCAATCGGCAGTACATTTGCACCTAAAAGCTAGCAACCACTCATTTGACGACAATTAGGTTAAAATCTTAGCGAAAGAACATAGATGGTTTGAAAGGGGAGTAAAAGAAGCGATTCTCTTAAAACAACAAAATCCTTTATCAAACCGGTCTGGTGGGGTGAGGTTCAATTTGGATCGTTCATACAATAGCCTGCTTAGGCAAAACAGGTTAGGCAACATTCGTAATGCTGATGAGGTGATATCGGTGGGAGTGGGGCAAATAGGCCAGTCGTTGTCCGGAATGTAGGAACAATCAGTGGGGCCACAGGGAGTGGTCCTCTGCTCCCCCCAACCTGAGAGTAGGAACCTATCATAGCTGTGTCCGGCGCCGCCATGTCTGGACATTAGGTATATATAAATAGGGCCGATACGACCAGTCAGACTTTAGTTCGCTGACGAAGCCTCTTGGATAGGAGGCGAAACGTCCGAAACCTTCAAACTTGTACAGATGACGGCTGAAGAAACCTTCTCATCGATACTTTTTCATTTATTTACTTTTCCGTTTTTGCTTTGTCTAATTTCGTTCCCTAAACCTACGGAGAGGAGATGGGCATCTTCTCTTTTGCTCATCGCCATTATTTTTTTTTACTTTTTCACCGCTCCTGTTAACGGGGAAACCACTCGCACTCGGAATCCCATTGTTTACAGTCAAGACCAGCTACTAGCATGGCGGGCTAGCAGCGGACTAGCGGCCGCCGCACCGGACATCCCTGACGAACTGAAGAGGAGGAAACGAGGATGTCGGGCCGGGAAAGATCACCGCAAAAGAACGAGGAAATATCGACACGTTCTCCCGTCCGTCATCATGGGGAATGTGAGATCGCTCCCGAATAAAATGGACGAGCTGGCGGCGCTAACGCGGCACCAGAGGGAGTACCGTGAAGCCAGCTTGCTACTCGTCACGGAGACATGGCTATCGGCGATCACTCCGATCGCCCACGCAGAGTTGGAGGGTTTCCAACTAGTGCGAGCGGACAGAAATGAAGGCAGCGGTAAGCAGAAAGGAGGGGGGATTGCTGTATTTGTGAACGACAAATGGTGCAACCCTGGGCACATCACGGTCAAGGAAAAACTCTGCACTCGCGAGCTGCTAGCGGTTAGCCTCCGGCCGCATTACCTGCCGCGGGAATTGTCACACATCATAGCCGTGATGGCGTACATTCCCCCTACGGCAAATGGCGGCGCTGCCTCCGATGCCCTCATGACTGTTGTGAACAAGCTGCAAACCCAGTCCCCCAACGCCTTGTTCATCATCTCAGGGGACTTCAATCACGTTTCCCTGGAATCCAACCTCCCAACATTTACACAGTATGTAACTTGTGCCACCAGAGACAGTAACATATTGGACCTATTTTATTTAAATGCCAAGGATGCATACAACCCCCCCTCCCCCCTCTCGGAAGAGCAGACCACAATATGGTTTATCTCCAGCCTGTGTACAATCCCCTTGTCCAGAGGCAACCAGCTGTGACCCGCACGGTCAGAAGATTGTCCACAGAAGCTGAAGAAGCTCTGCGGGACTGTTTTGAGTCAACCAGGTGGGAGCTCTTCACTGAGATCCATGGGGAGGACATTGATTCACTCACCGACACCATCACAGACTACATAAACTTTTGTGAACACAACACCGTACCCGTCAGGACTGTGTGGTGTTTTTCCAACAACAAACCATGGATTAAGCGCGACATAAAAGTCCTCCTGAAGGAGAAGAAAAGGGCTTTTGTGTCGGGCAGCAGAGAGGAACTAAAGGCTGTGCAGATCCAACTGAGGAAGATCAGAGAGGGAAAGAAGGCCTACAGGATGAAAATGGAGGATCAGCTGCAAGCCAGCAATGTCGCTGGTGTCTGGAAGGGCCTGAAAAACATCTCAGGTCACAAAAGCCCAGGACATTGAACGAAAAAGACAAGGACTGGGCAGATGAACTCAACCGCTTTTTCAATCGGTTTGACAATACGCCTGTCGCCCCCGGCCCACCGTCAACTTCATCTGTAGCTGCACCTGCACCAACTCTCACTGTGGCCTTACCCTCCCTGCCCCTTCTCACGACCAGCTTCCCGCAACCAACAACTGCCCTCCCAACCGTTGCCACACCCTCAGCCGCCACTCTGCCTCCTGGTTCCTACCTGTCTGTCACAACTGCGCAGGTGAGGAACCAACTTAGGAGGATGGAAGTGAGGAAGGCAGCAGGTCCGGATGACATCAGTTCCCGACTCCTTAAGACCTGCTCTGACCAGCTGTTTGTCATTGTCCAGCACTTGTTCAACCTGAGCCTGAAGCTGGGCAGAGTTCCACAGCTGTGGAAAACGTCATGCCTGGTCCCAGTGCCCGAGATTGCCCACCCAAAGGAGCTCAGCAGCTACAGACCGGTGGCGCTGACGTCTCACCTGATGAAGATGCTGGAGAGACTCGTCCTCGCCCACCTGCGACCGCTGGCAAGCTCATCGCTGGACCCGCTACAGTTTGCCGACCAGCCCAGCATCGGTGTGGAGGATGCCATCATCTACCTCCTCCATACGGCGTTGCTGCACCTAGAGAATGCTGGGAGCACAGTGAGGATCACGTTCTTCGATTTCTCCAGTGCCTTCAACACCATCCAGCCAAATCTACTGGGGGACAAGCTGCAGCATGCCAGAGTCGACCAGCACCTCACATCCTGGATTACAGATTACCTCACAAACAGGCCACAGTACGTGAGGGTAAAGAACTGTGAGTCGGACAGGCTTCTCTGCAGCACCGGAGCGCCGCAGTGGACAGTCCTGGCTCCATTCCTGTTCACCCTCTACACCTCGGACTTCAACTACAACACCCCAACCTGCCACCTTCAGAAGTTCTCTGACGACTCAGCTATTGTCGGCCTCATTACAGAGGGAGACGATAGGGAGTACAGGGGACTGACAAAGGACTTTGTGGACTGGTGCCTGCAGAATCACCTCCAGATCAACACCGGGAAAACCAAGGAGCTGGTGGTGGACTTCTGCAGGAAAGAATCCTCACCTGCACCGTTGAACATCCAGGGTTCGGACATTGAGAGGGTGACCTCCTACAGGTACCTGGGTGTTACTCTCAACAATAAACTGGACTGGTCTACAAACACGGATGCCCTAATTAAAAAGGGACAGAGTCGCCTCTTCCTACTCAGGAAACGGAGGTCTTTTGGAGTTCAGGGGTCACTCCTAAAGACTTTCTATGACTCTGTGGTGGCTTCAGCCATCCACAATGGAAATGTCTGCTGGTCAGGCAGCATCACCACCCGGGACAGGAAAAGACTGGAGCGCCTTGTCAAGACGGCAAGTTCTGTCCTGGGCTGCTCGCTGGACTCTCTGGAGTACGTGGGCAACAGACGGACGCTAGCTAAACTAAAGGCTATGATGGACAGCCCCTCCCAACCCCTCCTGCCCACCCTGACAGCACTGGGTCGCTCCTTCAGCCAGAGACTATTACACCCGCGCTGCAAGAAGGAAAGGTACTGCCGCTCGTTCCTACCGACTGCTGTCAGGCTTTGCAATTCTCAATGATCACATGTGAAAAAAAAAAACTGGACGCTTGTAAATATGGGTTGATGCAATATATCAAAATGCATTTCTTATTCTTGCACTATATATATATATATATATATATATATTTACATATATATATATAGTTATATATATATATATATATATATATATATATATATATATATATATATATATATATATCTATATTGTATATCATACATTGTATATCACATTGTTCTTTGAAGAGTGCTTCTTTTTCAACTCAGACTTGGCATCTTTTAGCTAAGGCAACTGTATCAACACAGAATCAAACACAGCTGATGAGACAATTGTAGAATGTCAGAGTCAGAGCAACCTCCAATGGACAGAATTAACAACGGCCGTTTCTGAGATTGAAAAATAGCACTTGAAGTGTTCTATACCCCCACGGGCGGTCATAAATTTGACAACAACTTCTTTGACCTCATTAGGGTCATGGGTGAGTTGCATATTTACACCTCTGTACAATTTAGAACAGTGGCTCTTAAGCCTTTTAAAGGTACCAAACATCAGCACGTTCATTTACAGAAACATTAATGAGTGAAAAATAAATATGTGATTGCGCAACTCCTCACTAGCAAGATGTAAAAGCCCGAAGCACATCATTGTGGCGCAGAAGTGCGAGGCAAAGTGTAATATAGTATCCTCATGAAATGTTTTCAGACTGTCCACTGGAGGGAAGCATCACTCAAGTTTACTAAGGAAAATTTGTTTTAATGTGTTCTGGTGGCTGTCGCGCTCTTCTACTGTACATGAAGAGGTCAATGAAAAAAGTGTAGTTAACATTGTATGCCTCATTTTAATTCTGAAGCATGCGGCGTGGTAGTCGAGTAGTTAGTATGTTGACTTCACAGTGCAGAGCTACCGATCAATTCCACCACTGGCCTGTGAGGGTTTTGCATGTTCTCCCTGTGCTTGCGTGGGGTTTCTCCGGGTCCATTGCAAAAACATGGATGGTTGGCTGAATGAACACTCAAAAATTTCCCTAGGTTTGAGTGTGAGCTAGATTTTTTTTCTGTGTGCCCTGCGATTGGCTGGGAACCAATTCAGGGTGTCCCTCGCCAACCCCCAAAGACTGCTGAGAAAGCTGTTCAAAAATGAATGAATGCATAAACAGTTGGAATAGGCACGGCTTTATTATGTGACAATGTTTTCTTGTCAAGGTACCAACAAGATGTGATGACTCCCAGCTGTGGCCACTCCGGACCAAGCTTCTCATCCCCCTTTCACCACCACCACCACCACTTTGAAATGAATGAATTTGTGGCTTACTGTGCCATGATATTAATATTTTGTTTTTGTTTTTTTTAATGAAAAGGCATCATTTATTTTGTTGGGATTTAAAAGTTAAGTACTTTTCAAGAACTAACAATAGACATTTTTTAAAATATATTTTTAATATGCCTTGTATGAGGCGGAATTATTGTACCCCCAAAATTGCATGTTTGATTAACCACAAGTAATGCAGGCTAGTTTTAACCCTGCAGATTGGTGAAAATGTTTTCACCCTTCCGCCAGCGAAAAAAAAAAACATGTCCCAGAAGTCACACAGGTAGATAAATAAAGTCCACCTCATCGGCTATTTGCTGCCATGTTTTCAACACCGGATGCCATATAATGTCCCTCTGTAAAAATGCTCCCATGAATTGAAAAGAGTGAATATATTTTCTCAATTAAATAATCTCTATTGACCTTGGTCTTTTAATGGTGACTGAAAAAAATGAATATGAGTTGAACAGGCGGATGGCTATTGGACACTCCTGATTGAAGTTACTCAGGCATATTGAACACACCGTATTTTCACGACCATAAGGCGCATATAAACGTCTCAGATTTTTATCAAAATGTGCGGTGCGCCCTGTAGTGCGGACGTGTTAGAGACCACCATGAGGAGGACGTGTAGAGAAAACGAGGGGGGTGTGCGGCCGTGGTTTGTGTATAAACGAACAGGTATGTGCTTTATGTAGAACATTGCTGTTTTAACAACCCTGAAAATGGCAAAGAGACATGGTTATGAAGATCCATTTATTTTAACTGAAGGCTATCAACTACGCCGAGGAACAGGGGAATGGAGCCGCCGTGACATAATAGGCGGACATAAGGCAAGGTGGCCGGAGTTGGAGGAAAGCTTCAAGCAATCGATCGGCGATCTAAGAGCGAGCGGAAGGAGCGTTTCGACTGTCACCATCCCCCTCAGAGCAGTAACGCTAGCGGAGGAAATGAAAATTGAACATTTCCAAGGAGGTCCGTCTTGGTGCTGGCGTTTTATGAAACTGTGCGATTTTTCCATGCGGACCGGGACTACTGTAGCGACGGCCGGCGAATTATTCTGAAAAGCTGGCGAAAAGGCTGCCATGCTAACGGAGAGAAACTCCCAGCGATTGTGATTTTTTTAAAAGAAAGACTTTGCCCAAAGAGACATTTCCAGCAGGCGTCATTCTTAAGGCAAACAAAAAGGGCTGGATGTTACGCCACAGTTTGCCAATGGATTGTGGATGCTTGGGCTAACGTGTCTGCTAGCACGGTGGTTTGAACTTTCAGAAAAGTCGGTACCGGTAATGTGCTCCTTTTTACCATGCCGACGCATATTGAGTGATGATTACAAAATGTTATTCCTTTGTAATTATTAAATAAAGCACTACCAAACTCAGTTTTGCTCCTGATCTGTTTTTTTAAATACGCATACTTGTATGCCTGTGTGGTGTTGTGAGGCGGACGTACGTATAGCAGTAGAGGATATGTACCGGTATATAAAACTTGCGTCCTTTCATCCGGTGCGCCCAATGTGTGTGTTAAATACAGAAATGGCACACATAAATGAGACTGCGCCTTTTCACACAATGCGCCGTTTGGTCGTGAAAATACGGTACATAAAACAATGTGAGCCTCGCTTGCTTTAATCAATTGATTTTAATCAATTTAATTAATTGATTTGAACAGGCGGATCAAACCTCCAAAGATGGAGGACACTGATTTGCTGTGGTGACCCCTTGAACGGAAAAGCCGAAAGGAAAAGAAGAACAAGATTTGAATGTTGACTTTAAATTTCACCTTAAAGCTCGATTAGAGAGCGTATTCTTGCTTTGCTAGACAGCTGCGCGGTGATTCAAATTTTACAACACTGTTCCCAATGCACTATATTGGCCTGTTTTCGGTTGACAAATAAAAACAAGGGTCGTCTGATTTGCACACTGGCTTTACGGTGCAGAGATACCGAGTTCAATTCCAGCTGTGGCCTTCCTATCTGGAATTTGCATTTCTCCCTGTGCCTGTGTAGTTGTTTTTTTGGGGGTACTCTGGTTTTCTCCCACATTCCAAAAACATCCATGGCAGATTAATGGAACACTCTAAATTGCCTCTAGGTGAGCGCTGAAGGGATTTTCATTCACTGTAATGGCTTTCATATTGCTGTATAGCAGTTTTTCATGCACTCACAAATATTTATTGTGCCAATGCTGCTTTTAATGGTTATTGATGATTTGGGTGAAGGTTTGGAATGTGTGACTGCGAATGATGATCTTTTGCTGAATGTAAATGAGAGACTGTTTGCATTTGGGTGTGATTCAGGAAGAAGTGGTGATAAGGTGCCATGAGCAAAGGGGGACCCCGGCCAGACCCCTGGACTGGAAATCACAACCGGCACTTAAAAGGGCCCCCCACAGCAGGGCGACCACTTCTGACAACAAAAGACGGCCAAATGTTGAAAACTATATCCACATCAAAGGAAGATTCACAATAGAATGACAATTCACAGCTAATCTCAGATCCATTTGATATCATCTGGACTGACCTCTCAGGCCATTTGTCCATGCCTGAAAACATGGGCACGGATTCACACCGAGGCAAAAAGAGCGACCCCTTTTTGCGGGATTCCAGTAAAGTCACCGGCTCAATACCATCTGGTTAGAAGTTGATGACCGAGTTCGGTTTTGAACAATGGCCTTACCCGTAATCTATGATGTAATTAAACATTGTTAGGGATGAAATATTTTTCTGTGTTCCTGACTGGACAGACGTTTGCATGTGGTCATTCCGGAACCCATCAATAAGCACCCTGCAAATCTCCCAAAGTATTTGAGTATTGGTTGGTTGGTTGGTTGGTTGGTTTGGAAATTTTACCATAAGCACAATTCGATGCAAAATGTTTCTTTAGCCGTCATCTACTTTTTTGAAGGTGTCGGATCTTTCGCTTCTCATCCAAGAGGCTTCGTCAGCTAACAAAAATGTTGCTGGTATCTCTGACTCCCTCTCTCTCTCTCTCTCTCTCTCTCTCTCTCTCTCTCTCTCTCTCTCTCTCTCTGTATATGTCATGAGCCAGTTGACAGCGGGGCGGGGCCTCCGTTCCCGCCGCTCGCCAGCTGCTGTCAATTCCCTCCTCATTAACTGTGGACATTTAAACCCGACGCTGGCATCCACCCAGTGTCGGAAGATACTTCGCCTTACGCCAAGCTAGTACGTGGAACTTGTTACCAGTACGTTATTTGCTTCGCCCGAGGAATGATTTTAGCCACGAACGCGTTTGTTGTTTGCACCGCGTCGTAGGTTGTTTTGCACCCTCGTGTGCCACTTTATTTTCTTGGTTAGTGTGGTTGGGTGGATTGCCGCCACTCACCCACTAACATTGTCAGTTGTCATTTTGAGTTTGTTTCACGAGTTGTTACCGGGTCCGCGTATTTTCGGACCCGCGCTTTATGTTAATAAATCCTTTGCCGGTACCCACGCCTCTGTCCTGCTCTACGATCCACCGCCTATACCACACGTTCCTGCTCGCCAGCTGCCACTGTCGCCGCCGGAACGTGACAGAATCTTCCGACCAACATGGATCCTGCGGACAGTAACCGAATCTTCTCCGTCCTCGCTCAGCAGGCGGAGCAGCTCGGCCAAGTGGTGCCCGCCATCGCGGAGATCCGCCGCGACATCACCCGGTTAGCCCAACGGGTAGATAGACTTGAGGCCAGCGGCGCCTTCGTCGCGGGGGCCGTCCCTCCCCAGACTTTGAGCCGCGAACCCAACATCCCACATCCCACCCGTTACGGAGGGGAGCCCGGGCGCTGCGCGCAATTCCTGCTGCAGTGCTCCATAGTTTTCGACCAGCAACCCTCCGTATACACCACGGACGCGGCCAAAGTGGCTTACGTCACCAGCCTGCTTGCCGGACCCGCAGCCGCTTGGGCGTTGGCCGTCTGGGAATCTCGGCCGGAGCTCCGAGCCTCCTTCCCGGACTTCGTCGCCGAGTTACGGCAGGTTTTCCATCTCCCGGTGAGTGGGCAGGCAGCGGAGTCCCAGCTGTGGATCTGCCAGCAGGGTAGCCGATCGGCGGCGGAGTATTCCGTCGCCTTCCGCGTCCTGGCTGCCGCCAGCGGGTACGACGACCGTGCGCTGCGAGGGATGTTTCGGCGCGGGCTCAGCGCGGCGTTGAAAGACGAGCTGGCTACCCGCGACGAGTGCTCCAGCCTTCGCGAGCTGATCTCCCTCACGCTGCAGCTGGACAACCGGATGCGAGACAGGGCCCGGGAGCGGGCTGCCCAGGCAAAACTCGAGCCGCCAGCAGGGACCCGAGGGGGTGCCCGGACCTTTCCGCGTGGGGGGCACGCGGCCGTGGAGCCGATGGAGATGGGGGTCGAAAGGGCCGTTGAGCGGGCGCCGGAGCGACGCAACACCGGCCCGGCATGCCAGCTCTGCGGCAAGTTGGGTCATCTAGCCCCGGACTGCCCCAGTTGGGGGCTTCCCGGAAAGACCCCCAGTGACTATAAGTTACCCCGTCCACACAAGCAACGGGTTCCCTTAAGGTCCGCGGGGGGGTTCACGTCGCGGAGACTGGAGCTGGATGCCGTGATACACGGTCCCACCAGGACAATGTCCGTTCGGGCCTTAGTGGACTCGGGGGCCGACGGCTGTTTTATAGACCCGCGCGTCGTGTCGGCGTTGGGGTGTCGGGTTGTTCAGCTGGGGGCGAGTCGGAGCATACTCGATCTCGACGGTCGGTTACTCGCCGAGGTTACGCAAGAAACCGTGCCGCTTCGACTCGTACTCTCGGGCAATCACGTGGAAAACCGGCGGTTTTTCGTGATGCGTTCACGCTCGGTTCCCATCGTGCTCGGGTTACCTTGGCTGGGGACCCACAATCCGGCCATTTCGTGGGACGGACCTACCATTCAGGGGTGGAGCCCCCTCTGCTACGCTCACTGCCTCCGGTCGGCCGCGGGTGGGCCGGCACCATCTCACAGCTACCCTAGGGAGGAGATTAGCCTAGAGGGGGTGCCGCCCTGTTACCACGACTTACGACAGGCGTTCAGCAAGGACCGCGCCCTGTCGTTACCACCGCACCGTCCCTATGATTGCGCCATTGACATTCAGCCCAACGCTCCGTTTCCCAGTTCTCGTCTGTACAACGTTTCCCAACCCGAACAACAGGCTCTCCGGGACTACATTGACTCTTCGCTCGCGGCCGGGCTCATTCGGCCATCACGGTCACCTCTGGGAGCGGGGTTCTTTTTTATCACTAAAAAGGATAAATCGTTGCGGCCGTGCGTGGACTATCGGGGACTCAACGAAATAACTATAAAGAACAAATACCCGCTCCCACTGATTGACTCCGCCTTCGCGTCCCTCCAGGCCGCGACCATCTTCACAAGACTGGACCTCCGGAGCGCTTATCATCTTGTTCGGGTCAAAGAGGGGGATGAATGGAAGACCGCATTTAAGACACCTCTGGGACACTTCGAGTACTTGGTGATGCCGTTTGGTCTCACCAATGCACCCGCTGTGTTCCAGAACCTCATTAATGATGTCTTGAGGGATTTTCTGAATATTTTCTGTTTTGTGTATTTGGACGACATTTTAATTTTTTCAGAGTCCCTTGAGGCACATCGCCAGCACGTCCGGCTAGTTCTGCAGCGGCTGCTGCAGAATCGACTATACGTCAAGGCCGAGAAATGTGAATTCCACACCTCCTCCTTATCCTTCCTGGGCTTCATCGTGGAGCGGGGGCAGATCCGGGCTGACCCAGCCAAGACCGAAGCGGTAGTAGAATGGCCCACACCTACCTCTCGCAAGCAGTTACAACGCTTCCTGGGGTTCGCCAACTTCTACCGCCGCTTCATCCGGGACTACAGCCGGAAAGCCCTCCCTCTCACCCAACTCACCTCCACTAAGACCCCGTTCAGGTGGACGAGAGAAGCGGACGCCGCGTTCCGGCTGCTGAGAGAGGCTTTCTCTCACCCCCCAGTTCTCCGCCATCCAGACCCCAACGGCGCGTTCATTGTGGAGGTAGACGCCTCGGACTCAGGTGTTGGGGCAGTACTCTCCCAACGCTCCTCAGTCGACCAGCAGCTCCACCCCTGCGCCTTCTTCTCCCGCCGCCTCAGCTCCGCCGAAGCCAACTACGACGTGGGCAACAGGGAGCTGCTCGCCGTCGTATTGGCTCTTCAGGAGTGGAGGCACTGGCTCGAAGGGGCGAAGGAGCCGTTCACCGTGCTTACGGACCATAAGAACTTGGCGGTCATCCGGGCCGCCAAGAGGCTGAACGCACGCCAGGCACGGTGGGCGCTGTTCTTAACACGCTTCTCCTTCACCCTAACCTACTGTCCAGGAACAAAGAACACCAAGCCCGACGCCCTCTCGCGGATCCACGAGCCAGCAGACAAGGAAGACCTTGCGGAACCCATCCTGCCCGGCCGCCAGATCATGGGGGCGCTCCAGTGGGAGGTCGAACGGAGGGTCATGGAATCATTAAAAGGTACCCCGACTCCCGAGAAGTGTCCCACAGGCAGACTGTTCGTTCCCCAGTCGCTGCGCTCGGAGGTGCTCCAGTGGGGGCACGCATCCAAGGTGGCGTGTCACCCAGGGGTGAGCCGCACCGAGCACCTCGTCTCCCAGCGATTCTGGTGGCCGCGGCTCCGCGACGACGTGGCGGACTTTGTTAAGGCCTGCCCGGAGTGCGCCTGTGGCAAGGTCTCCCATCAGCCTCCGGCAGGACTGCTCCGCCCCCTACCTGTCCCCCCGCGCCCTTGGTCCCACATATCAGTGGATTTCATCACCGGCCTCCCCCCATCCCGTGGTAAGACGGTCATTCTCACGATAGTGGACCGGTTTTCTAAGTCGGCACACTTCGTGCCGTTGACCAAGTTGCCGTCCGCCATTGAGACGGCGACACTATTGGTCAAACACGTCGTCCGTCTCCACGGGATCCCCACTGACATCGTGTCGGACCGAGGGCCCCAGTTCGTATCCCGGGTCTGGAAGCGTTTCTGCAGGTCCATGGGGGCGTCGGCCAGCCTGTCCTCCGGTTACCATCCACAGTCCAACGGCCAGACCGAGCGGAAGAACCAGGACCTGGAGGCGGCCCTGCGCTGCGTATGCCTTCATCGTCCCTCGGCCTGGTCCATCCATCTCCCGTGGGTGGAATATGCCCACAACACCCTGGTCTCCTCAGCCACAGGTCGGTCACCGTTTATGTCGGCTTATGGCTACCAGCCGCCGCTCTTTCCCACACAGGAAGGGGAGGTGGAGGTCCCGTCCATACAACACCATCTTCGGCGGGCCCATCGGGTATGGAGGGAGACCAGGGCAGCCCTATCACGCACGGCAGTCCGGAACCAGAGGGTCGCGGATCGCCGTCGCCGTTCCGCGCCAGCCTACCAGGTGGGCCAGAAGGTCTGGTTGTCCACAAGGGACCTACGGCTGGCCGGGACAACCCCCAAATTGGGTCCGCGTTTCGCGGGCCCCTTCACTGTGGAGGCCATCATTAACCCGGTCGCGGTCCGACTTCGGCTGCCCGCCTCCATGAAGATCCACCCGGTTTTCCATGTATCTCTCATCAAACCGGTGGAGTCCAGCCCCTTGGCCCCCCCTCTTGCCCAACCCCCCCCCCCCGCGGATGGTGGACGGAGGACCGGCATACGCAGTGCGGGAGATCCTGGATTCACGCCGCAGGGGAAAGGGCATCCAGTACCTGGTCGACTGGGAGGGGTACGGACCGGAGGACCGTCAATGGGTTCCGCGAACCTGGATTCTGGACCCGTCGCTCCTGAGGGACTTCCACGAGGCTCACCCGTCGAAACCAGGTGGGCCGCCAGGAGGCGTCCGTTGAGGGGGGGGTACTGTCATGAGCCAGTTGACAGCGGGGCGGGGCCTCCGTTCCCGCCGCTCGCCAGCTGCTGTCAATTCCCTCCTCATTAACTGTGGACATTTAAACCCGACGCTGGCATCCACCCAGTGTCGGAAGATACTTCGCCTTACGCCAAGCTAGTACGTGGAACTTGTTACCAGTACGTTATTTGCTTCGCCCGAGGAATGATTTTAGCCACGAACGCGTTTGTTGTTTGCACCGCGTCGTAGGTTGTTTTGCACCCTCGTGTGCCACTTTATTTTCTTGGTTAGTGTGGTTGGGTGGATTGCCGCCACTCACCCACTAACATTGTCAGTTGTCATTTTGAGTTTGTTTCACGAGTTGTTACCGGGTCCGCGTATTTTCGGACCCGCGCTTTATGTTAATAAATCCTTTGCCGGTACCCACGCCTCTGTCCTGCTCTACGATCCACCGCCTATACCACACGTTCCTGCTCGCCAGCTGCCACTGTCGCCGCCGGAACGTGACAGTATATATATATATATATATATATATATATATATATATATATATATATATATATATATACCTCTGCTATGATAGATCCCTGAACTAAGGTATGGGGGAGCAGAGGACTATTCCCTGAAGCTACACTGATTACTTCTATTGTCCTGACTGATTATGCTCTATGACTGGCCTGATTGCCCCATTTGCTCTGGTAGCAAAGTAGTACAGATGACGGCTGAAGAAACCTTTTCATCGATGAACCACTCCTGTACGACTGAGAGCTTACACAGACCCATCAGCACAAATGGCCGTTCGTTTCCATGCGTCCTGAGATAGGCCGGCCAGCGGTTTAGAATGTCCCCCGCCTGACACCCAAAGGCTACGGCTCTCCGTGTTGCATAACACTAAAAGCATTTTTCTCTTTATGTCCATTGTTTGATTGCTAACCAATTGTCTGTAACATGTTCTCTCTCTCTTTTTTTGATATTTTTGGCCAAATAGACATTTCTCATGGTTCTCCCCCATTGAGTGTGCAGCAATCCTTGACTAAAGCAGAGGCCATTTTTTTACAGTACCCGCCTGCCTGAAACAGAATGTCTACTTTGTGGTAACGTAGCTTGAAATCATATTCACCTCTCAAAAGTCTCACATTTTATGCCCTTCCTGTGACCTCCCCACAAAAAAAGTATTCCAGCCTTTTCCCCCTTCCCCGACATCTCAGTCAAAGCCTCCTTTTTTTCTCAATCAGCAACCCCACACGCTCACCGTTTATTTGCTCAGGTGAATAAAATGTATCATGCAGCCGCACACACACACACACACACACACACACACACACACACACACACACACACACACACACACACACACACACACACACACACACACACACACACATACACACACACACACACACACACACACAACACACACACACACACACACACACACACACACACACACACACACACACACACACACACACACACACACACACACACACACACACACACACAAACACACACACACACACACACACACACACACACACACACGAAACAGGCTCCCTCAGATGCTCCTTATTAGTTTCAAGGAGTTAGTCACAAGCTTTCATCTCGGGCCTATAAGGAAGTGTTTATGTGCGTCATGTTTGAACAGATCGCGGCTTAGATTACTTGCAGGGGTTTGGATGTTGTCAAAGAATTAAATTCCCCCCTTGGGAGAAGTCGGAATTCATGCAACAGCAAAGTAAAAAAAATAAAAATAGACACAGACTGAACGCAATGTGGAGTAGCATTAATGTAGTGCTGATTAAGTGTTTGAATCCTCTTGTTATGTACCTTGGATGATGATCAAACACCTTTTATAAGGGTGAAAGAAGATGTGTGTTATTAAATGCACTGAAAAATAATGCAGTGTTGAATTAGTGTTTGCATGAAATATAAGCATCTGCAACCAGATAATTTTTAAGCAAATGTATTGTCCACTTTAAAATGATGTCCAGATCCAGATGGTTTTATTTTGTGAAATGACTTGATGAAATAATAATGAGTAAAATCAAAATATTTATTATATAAAAGTAAAATATTTTTTGTCAGTCTATGTATTCAGGGGAATTAGCCCATATCATGTTTTCATTAGTCTCCTAGTTGAATCACTAACTATGAGAGATATTTGATGTCATCAATGTCTTCACATAAATGATTAGAATTCTTCTGAAATGTAGTTATCCATCCATATCGCTTTATCCTCCCAAGGGTCGCGGGGGGTGCTGGAGACAACCCCACTCGTTTTTGGGCTCTAGGCAGAGGACACCCTGAATTGGTTGCCAACCAATCGCACAGCGACAAAAAACCATCAGCACTCACACTTGGAACAATTTAAAGTGTTCAATCAGCCTGTCATACATGTTTTTGGATTGTCTGAGGAAACCGGAGGACCCGAAGAAAACTCATGCGGGCCAACCCAAGTGTGTATCAAACTACTAGCCATTTACATTAATCAGTACGTTAAGAATATATGTATCTGTTTCCGCGTAAATCAAAGTCAAAAGTCAGCTTTATTGTCAAATATGCTAATATGCATGACATACAGCAGAGATGAAATTACTGTCCTCTCGGACCCAGCATGCAAGGCACTTATAATGACTTTAACAAACATAATAAACATGAAAACGGCAATTTGCCGGGAGAGGGGAGCCGCTGCGTGTTCACGCGCCGCCATCTTGGAAAAAAAAAAACAATAATAAATATGACACCACAAAGACACAGAGTCATTCATTCTTCAGGAGTTTTTGTATCCTCTTTGTGATGACATGAAACAGTTCTAGATGAAAGAGGAGAGGATCAAAGCATCCATGTCAACAGTGTATCAAGGACGTCATGGTGGAATTTGTACGTCTACTACAAGCGACATGTTGAAAGCAAACACAAAGCTGTAGCATCCATTGACGAAAAGACATTGTCTCACATCTCCTGTCCCACATAAATCCACTTCAATTCCAAGCCTTGACAGTGCCACATACGCATCGGCACTCTGCGCTGACGCTGCTTTCTTCTTATCGTGGGCTCCTCAAGCCATGCATCAATCCAACCGCAGACTGTCCAACAGCACCGACCTTTCCGCTGAACAAAGCGGGGCTGGGAAGATGCTGCCCATTACAGGCGCAAAAAAGCACAATGGCCCCAGAGCTGTCCAGCGATTACAGTGAAATAGCTCAGACATTCCTCCCATTCAAAAACAGTACTGGCATATTCATGCTGCCGAAAGGCGCAACCGCTCAGCACAGTGTCCTCCAAATACATCCACCGTGGGTCTCGTCGGAGATTCCCCGTTGATGACTCAAGTGACTTCACCTCCCTTCGGTCAGCCCGACGCCGGATTCGCAAAAATAACCGCCGATCAGTGTTCACAAAGATATGTATGCCACTCAACTTTCTCTCTGCAAGAACAGTATCTCTCAAGCTAAGTCACAATACTACCCTGGACTCATTGACTCAAATACTGGAAATACTCGGGATCTCTTTTCTCTTTATTACAGAATAATTCCACCCCGCTTCTCTCCCCCAACACTTTTATTCCTCTGACACCTGCAATTCTCTCCTTCTATACTTTTCTGAAAAATCCACCAACATCTTGGCTCCTCTGTACCGCTCCCCTCCCCCAACCTTCCTACCCCCTCTCATCTCTTATCTTCTTTTGATCTCCATCATCCCACTACAATCTCGAACCTCATAACTAAATCCAAGAATTATTCATGTCAATTAGATCCCCTCCCAAAAGTTCTGGTCAAATCATGCTTGCCATCTCTCCTTCCATTCATTTCAGACATTATTCACTCCTCGCTGTCATCAGAAATCGTCCCTCAAAACGGCGGCTGTCACAACAATTCTTAAAAAGCCTGGATCTGATACATCCTCGTCCTTCTTGGCCTCACTGCAGCTTTTGACACCATTTCTCATCCCATCCTCCTTGACAGACTTTCCTCCATAGTGATCACTGACACTGCTTCCACCCTTATCTCTCTAGCCGCTCTCATTTTATCCAAATTAACTCCTTCACTTCACAGTCCTCTCCTGTATCTTCTGGTGTGCCCCAAGGCTCTGTCCTGGCACCGCTCCACTTTATCACCTACCTTCTTCCCCTTGGATTGGATTGGATTGGATTGGATTGGATTGGATTTGCCTTTATTAGTCTCACAGTGGAGAAATTTACATTTCACAGCAGCAAAGTGATGAAAGGAATGAAAGTAGAAAAACAAAATACATGAGCTGCTGGAAAGGCAGCCATTCTCGGGGCGCCGTCTTGAAGTCAAAAGAACAAAAAAACTAAATAAATAATATAACAGCATAGAGACAATATGACAAAACAAAGACACAGAGAGACATTCATTCTTCAGGACTTGCTGTACCCTCTTTGTGATGACATGAAGCAGTTCTAGATGAAAGAGGAGAGGATCAAAGCGTCTTTCCACCAGTGGATCAGGGACATCATGGTGGAATGTGCACGTCGACTACAAGCTAAATGTTGAAAGCAAACACGCAACTGTAGCATCCATTGACGAAAAGAGATTGTCTCACATCTCCTGTTGCACATAAATCTGCTTCAATTCCAAGCCACAACAGTTCCACATACGCATCGGCGCTCTGCGCTGACGCTCCTTTCTTCTTATCGCGGGTTCCTCAAGCCATGCATCCATCCAGCCGCAGACTGTCCAACAGCACTGACCTTTCCGCTAAACAAAGCGGGGCTGTGAAGATGCTGCCCATTATAGGCGCAAAAAAAGCACAATGGCCCCTTTGGTGTCCAGCGATGGCAGTCGAATGGCTCCGACATTCCTCTCATTCAAAAACAGTACTGGCATATTCATGCTGCCGAAAAGGCGCAACCGCTCAGCACAGTCTCCTCCTTGATGAATGTCGTGGTCAAAAATGCTGAAAAACAATCCGTATCCGTTCCACACGACGCACAACAACACAAAGTGACAAAAGAAAACACAAAACAAGACAAAAACAACCCAAAAAAAAGCAAGGCTCATGAGAGCACTTGCTGAGGCTGCCTACTCGGGCGCCATCTTGAACTTCTATGGCAATATTCTCCGCAAATTTGGTATACAATTTCATTGCTTTGCAGATGACACACAGCCCTATCTCTCCAGAAAACCCGACACCTCTCTTCCACCTTCTTCCCTTTCACTCTGCCTCTCTGAAATTAAATTCTGGTTTACCCATCACTTCCTCGAACTTAACAGCGAAAAAACTAAAATTCTCCTCATTGATACCAAATCCCCCTTGAGCAAAGCGAACAGTTTCTCTCTCACTATTGACAATTGGACCGTTTCTCCTTCCCATAAGGTGAAAAGCCTAGGTGTCATTCTTGATAGCACAATATCTTTCCACTCCCATATAAATAACTTAACCCGGTCTGCGTACTTCCACCTACGCAATATCAGTCGTCTTCGCCCGTCTCTCACTCCTCACACCACTGCTATCCTCCTTCATAGTTTTGTCATCTCCCGGATTGACTATTGCAATTCACTTCTCTTTGGTGTCCCTCAGAAACTTCTCCACAAACTTCAACTCGTCCAGAATTCTTCATCCCGGATCATCACCAGAATCTCATCCTTTCCCCACATCACCCCCGTCCTCCAATAGCTCCACTGGCTCCCGGTCAAATATAGAATCAACTTTAAAATTCTTCTTTATACGTTTAGAGCTATCCATAACCTGACCTCCTTCAAATTTCTATTCCCTGTTGTTCCCTCAGATCCTCTTCCTCCCTCCACCTCTGTGTGCCCCCCTGCCTGTCTCAGCACGATGGGTAACAGAGCCTTCTACTGCTCTGCCCCCAAACTTTGGAACTCACTTCCTCCTAACATTTGTAACATCGATTCTCTTCCCACCTTCAAGTCCCATCTCAAAACCCACCTATTTAAATTGCATTTTCTGTGTAGCTCTTTCTCTTGTTTCTATTTATAATTGTATGTATTTTACTCATTGCATTCTATTTGTGATTGCATTTTATTTATTATAGTACATATGCCTGTCTGTGACTGTAGTGTCCTTGAGAGTTTTGAAAGGCACTTAAAATGTAATGTATTATAATACATAATAATACTACTATTATTGTTATTTATGGATTGATGGATAGATTTTGCCATTCTTATTGTAGCATACATTATAAAGCGCATATTGAATTTCTATGTACAGAGGACAAAGTGTGACATCAACTACCGTCTTCGACTGATTTCACTGCAGCGATAGCGACCTACGAGCTGTGCGGTGGCACACATCAATACAATGTCAGCTCTGCAATTTTTCATCTTGCATTGGCTCACACTTCCCATTGATGTTGCTCAAAACTGTGTATCCAACATCTGCAGAAAGGAAAAGAAATGAAGAGGAATAAAAATTAACGTGTGATTGCTTGTACACAAATCACTTGACAGATGAAAATCCATGATATAGTTAGCCCCCCAAAAATAAATGTATATAATAATTAATAATACAATTTTTTGAAATGTTTCACCCTTTGGAAGTAATTTTGACAGCCGGTTTTCACTCTCAATATAAAAAAATGAAAACTGCAGGCTGTATTCAACAAAAAGTGAAATTATTTAAACTCACCACCATTTCTTCATACAATAGGCACAGTGTGTTTGCTTCAAGCTTTATTGTTGTTTATTTTTTGCAGTGGAGACAGGCTGATGGAAATTAGCATCACTGTTGCAGGAATTTTAACCGTTCAAACTAGTGCTTACCCAAAATGGAGAGGCAACACATTAAAATAAAAGACATTTATTGTATATCCTCTGCTGAAACAATGACTATTGGGCCTCTTATTCTTGTGAATTCTCATGTATCTCTTCCAGTTGAGCAGTCTTGAAAATCCACGAGTGTAGCCGGAATTCATAAGATATGGTATGCAAAAAGTCATGACATATTTGCTGCACGTTTTTTTCAAAGATAATAAAGAATATTTCCTGACAAAACAGATGACATTGATTTCTTCCAAATATTTTTTCAGGAGCCGGAGGGTTGGAAGCCAGCTGCAAGTTCGTGGTGCGAGACCTGGGTCGGAACGGTGAGAAATTCAATTTGGGAGGAGAGAATGAAAAAAAGAGTTAAGAGACCTGACTGCTCTTCTCCCGCCTCGCTTCGGCCCGCCCCGCCTTGCCCTCCGTCTACATCCCCAGGGGCGATCTCCAAGAGCCAAACCAAAACCAGATGTACTTATTGGGCCTAAAGATAACAAATAGTCTAAAGTTCCTGTCAGTTAAAGACCACCGGTGGAAAAAAAATTCCTGGAGCTGGAAAAGGGAGGAATGAAAAAAAACCACGCAGATATGGAAATCTTCATCCAGCTGTATAAAATGATATTACAACATGAAAAAAGACACATTGATAATGCAGTCAGCTATCTTGCTTTTGGGAACCAAAAAATACAAATAAAATAATAATAATAACAACAATAATCATAATAATAATTGCTGACCCAAATCTGTGGGTGGTACAGGCACTTCAGCCTATACCACCCACGCACTAGAGAGACCGCTGGGAGACGAGAAGTTCTCACAGCCTCCCCTGCAGATACACCAAAAAAAAATTCATTTGTAATAGGATTTTCCTGTCTGTAATTGAAAGATATGTAGCGCCCCCAGTCCCCTCCTGCTGCAGAAAGGAGACGATAGGGGTACGAGGGGTTTTCGGAGGCTATGGGAAGGGTGAGATTCCACATTTCTTATAAGATCCCTGGAGCGGATTCAAACATGAGTCTAAACAGGGTGTGTTCACTAACTCGCGTGCTACAAGGAGGTCGGTAAAATAGAGATTGGGCTGTAGGGCAGGTGAAGTCTTACTGGTAGTTTACGCCCTACATATATATCCCTACTGTCCAGACATGGCAGTGCCGGACTCTGCTATGATAGGTCCCTGCTCTCAGGTTGGAGGGAGCAGAAGACTACTCCCTGCAGTTGCTCCACTGATAGTTCCTGTCGTTCTGACTAATGACTGGCCTGATTGCCACACTTCGACTGGTATCACCTCATCAGTATCACTAATCCTGGGTTTCCTAAGCAGGCTATTGTATGAACGATCCAAATTGAACCTCACCCCACCAAACCGGTTTAATGAAGGATTTAGTTGTTTTATGAAAATCACTTCTTTTACTCCCCTTTCAAGCCATCTGTGTTGTTTCGCTAATATTTTAACCTCATTGTCATCAAATTAGTGGTTGCTTGCTTTTAGGTGCATATATACTGCCGATTGAGGCCCACTAGTATTATCCCTGCAATGTTGATAAAGTCTTTTTTTGAGAATTTGTTTAGTCTCCCCAATATACTGCTCTTCGCAATTTTCATTGTTACAATATACTGAATAAACTACATTACTTTGTTTTTCATTTGGCAGGCTATCTTTTGGGTGCACTAATTTTTGCCTTAGTGTTAATCGGTTTGAAATAAGTAGGAATTTTGTGTTGCTGAAGGACTCTTTGTAGTTTTTCCGAAACTCCTGCAATGTAAGGTACTGCTACACCTCTCCTTTTTGTATCTTCAGAATTTTTGGTTTCATTCCCTATTCTTTCGTTCTGACATTTGTTAAATGACCACTGAGGGCACCCACAGTTTGTGAGTTCTCTCCTGATATGTTTTGACTGCTTTTCTCTACCTTCAACGATAGTTGCTATTAGTTTAGAGTGGTTAGAATCGAAAAGTAAGTATTGGTCAGTGTACGTAGCCTTCCTAAAGACTTCTGTTTTTAGCGCTCTGTCCTCTTTTATAATTACTTTACAATCCAAAAAGGCTAGTTGGTTCCCTTTAATGCCCTCCCGAGTAAATTTAATGTTGATGTCTACCGATCGGTGGACATTCAATGTAAAGTAATTATAAAAGAGGACAGAGCGCTAAAAACAGAAGTCTTTAGGTAGGCTACGCACAATGACCAATACTTACTTTTTGATTCTAACCACTCTTGGAGCAGCTGCAGGGAGTAGTCTTCTGCTCCCTCTAGCCTGAGAGCAGGGACCTATCATAGCAGAGTTCGGCACCGCCACGTCAGGACAGTAGGGATATATATATATATAGGGCCTAAACTACCAGTAAGACTTTAGTTTGCTGACGAAGTTTCTTCTAAGAAGCGAAACGTCCGACACCTTCAAAGAAGTACAGATGACGGCTGAAAAAACCTTTTCATCGATGGACCACTCCTGTACGACTGAGAGATAACACAGACGTGAAGGGCAGGTGGTTCTAATTTGGCGGTCGAGACTGACATGCAACAAGCATGACGGTATAACAGTGACGAGTTCATATTTGGTCCTCCATAAAATGTCTCCGGCATACAGTGGTACCTCGGTTCTCGAACGTCTCACAGTTCGAACAAATCGGAGTTCGAACAAAATATTCGAGATATTCTTGCTTCGTAATTCGAACACCAATCGGTGGCTGTGAAATCTAGTGATGTGGCTGTGGGAGTGAGAGCAAGTGTCATTGGATAGATATTTGAAGAGAAAAGAACATCCTGTAGCCGAGTCATCCGTAGCTGTCACGTTCCGAGCGAGAGTGACGGCAGCTGACTCGTCGGAACGTAGTGGAATGTTCGGGATCCCAAAGCAGGCGGCAGAGACGTACTACCCAAGCAGGATGTTTATTCACAAATAAAAGAAAACACAGCGAGTAAGAAGGCAGGGGGTGATCCGACCCGCTTACTACTCCAAAAAGCAAATGGCACACGAGGGTGCAAAATTACGCAATCCCGGAAGATGACATACATTTACGGGACACAGGGAAATACCTCGGACCGGATACACTCGCGCATCGAAGGAAGAGTCCAGGCACGGTGGCGAGGGAGTCAATTATCCGGCATTGGCGAGGTGATCGCGAACCGTATAAATGCCCCGTGTCCGTGATTAGAGAATTGACAGCAGGTGGAGGGCGGCCGGGAGAGGCAGCCCCGCCCCCCGTTGTCAACTCGCAAGTGACAGGAGCAAAGAGATGGTGTCGGTGTTCGAACAAATCGCTTTTCGAACAGAGTCCTGGAACGAATTATGGTCGAGAACTGAGGTATCACTGTATTTCAATAAAATATAAATCTAAAAAAATTACATGGGACTCAACACTCCGGTTAAAATCATTTTGCTCCGGTATCGTGATTTTATTTTTGGTGGTTTTACTGAAGCCTTTTGGCAATGGAACAATACTTTGTGCTGCCTGCAGAGTTGATTAAACAAGCCATTTCTTTTAAGTTAATTGTCTCTAATTCAGTTCCTCCCTCCGCCCGACTCATTTTCTACGAGTATAGAGCGGAGGAATGAGCCGTTATGCTAGGAAAAAGAGGAGGAGGTAGAAGGGAGAAAGATGAGTCATATCAAACACGATTGTCCGCTCTGTTGATGAATATGGATGTTCTTAAAAATACATAAAAAATGTTGCCCGCCATAGGTGAATGGATAGTCAGTCAAACCACAGTTTTTGAACATCTCGTTTCTCGACCAATTCGGTTTTCGAGTTAAAATTTCAGTTTTTTTATACCTCAGTTTACAACCGAATATCCATTCTCGATTAAACTGAGCGCACCTGAATGCACCACCTGAGCCGCCCTCCGTTTCCTTATTCAGTGGGACCTTGGCTTACAAACTTAATTGGTTCCCACACAGAGTGTGTAAGGCAAAAAGTGTGTATCTTAAATTAATTTCTCATAGAAAACCATTAAAATGAGAATAATCCGTTCCCAGGTCCTCATTAAACATAATGTTCTACTTTCTAATTTTCTAAGCCTTAAAACTACACAAAATATACCTTATTTTATGTATAATAAATGTGCTATAGTATTATGATTAAAAAAATTAACTGTACTGTAAAATAAAGTCATTTTATTTACCTTTGTATTGGTCGTTAATGGCTTGATGGAATGGAGTGTCCGGGTTCCTCAGCATTAAACACTTGATGAGGAACAAAGGCTTCTTTCACCATCTTGAGGAATGATCCCTTGTAGGTGCTTTCTCTGTGATAATTGTATCTAGTTCTTTATCAATTGTGTCTGTTTAGCTGGGTTGATAGCGTTTTTGCATCAAGTGTACGGATGATTTATGTGGGTTATTTGTGGAGCCTGATTGATGGGATATTTAACCTTCCGGTCTACACTTTGCCTTTGAAATATCAAACTGAAATGGGTCCAAATTTTCTATCCCTTTTCTGACCATTTTACTTTTTTTTTTTTACTTGTGTTTCTTTTTTTGTTTCAAGCTCTGTCCTCTCCCTTTCGTGTGTGTGTTTTTTTCTCACTCTCTCTCTGTCTGCCTGTCTCTTTAATGTTTAACCCCCCCACTGCTGGTTTCTTGACCAATCATGTGGCTTTAACCGAAGACGCCATTTTGTTTTTGGGAGAACGGCCTTACACTCTCTCTCTGTCTGTAACCGCATCCCCCACTGCTGCGTTCTTGACCAATCACGTGGCCTTAACCGACGACTGGGGGCGGGGACCATTTCCTTGTTTGGAGAACTGGCTCGTTCACCAACGACACATAACTCATTGTGGCAACTCCGTGTGTATCCTGAAAAAGAGTTTGTATGCCAAGGTAAAATTTTCATAAATGTCACGTTCGTAAACCGAAAAGTTCGTAAGCCAAGGGGTTCGTAAACCGAGGTCCCACTGTACGTCACTTCCTTGTGTCGTGTCTCATTCTGACCGACGTACAGTAATATCCTCATGTAGCATTCCATTGTGAGTATGCATGCTTTTAATATTCAATCACGATTAAAAAAAAAAAAACAACAAAACACAGACAATGATTATAATGGGAAATAATTCGCTTTTCAACCAAATGATTTTTCGAACAGGTTTCTGAAACAGATTACGGTCAAAATCTGAGGTTTGACAGTTGTGGCATTTTATGTGACGAAGCAGACACACGCGTTATCCTTAGAAAACTGTATTGTTGCATCAGCCGACATGGGGAAGAGGGGGAGAGAGTGGGGACATTTACCGACATGTGCAGTAGATGATAAACGTTGAGGTTAATTTGTAGCAGGATGCTTCAGTGCTCCAGTTGTGTGAACGATTCCATTTCTTTTCATAAAGAGCTGGAATTCATTCGACATGAAGGTTGTGGCATTGTCGGTGATAATCTGCTCTGGTATGCCTTGGGCTGCAAACAACCTTTTGAGTCTTGTGATGGTGGCTGCTGAGGTTATCTAAGACATTATGAAGACCTCGGGCCACTTGGAGTAAGCATCGACCACTATCATGAACATGTGATTCATGAATTGACCTGCAAAATCAATGTGGATTCTTCTCCACACTCCTCCAGGGAACACACATGGCACACATGTAAGGGAACATGGTGTGGCATGCGTTGTTCTTGCTGGCACGTCTCACATTCCCTGCAGACCTTCTCTGCGTCCTTGTTGATATTTGTCCACCTTTTTCTTTTATGGTTTCTTCTTGGTTGTGCAAGATTAGAGCCTGCTGGCTTTATCTTGAGGCAGAAACAGACGGTTGTTTTTTTTGTCATGTCTTCAGACTCACAGAGATTAATTGTGCTTTGATTGGAAGCCTTGGTGTCCTCAGATATCTTGGCATTGACATCAGCACTTAATCATGGCTTCATGTCGTCATTATCGAAGTCGTCATCTTTCTTGAGTATTTCTGGGATTGACTTCTGCCTTGGAGACGACAGCATTTTGTTTTTGTTACTGTTGTTATCGTTTCCCAGTTTACTTTTATTTTATCTAGCCACTCTCGTCCACAGAGTGACGGCCCATGAACCACCACAACTACCAGTGGTAAGTTAGCAGTCTTACCTTCATATGTCACTTTAACGTTGAATTGACCTGTCACTGGGATGGGTTGCCCTAAATAGCCCTTTAGTGCTACACGACTCCCCTCTAGTGGTATATGCGAGAACGAGCGCTCATACACCTTTTTAGAGATAATGCTAACGCCTGCGCCAGTATCAATCTCCATCAAAATCGTTGTTCCATTTATGTCAAAAACGGCCTTTTATGGTCTATGGCTGCCATTAGCACAATACACGTGTACTTGTGACATGGGAATATCATCATTTTTTTCGTCATTTTGCGCATAGCCAGTCATTTTACTATTATTTATCTCTCTGTTCATCCCCCCCCCCCTTTTTTTTTGTTAACATTAAATGCCTGTGCCCGGGCCCGACATGCCTTTTGAATATGACCTACTTTAACACAGTTATGACATTTTGAATTCTTGTAGAAAATTGTAGAATTCTTGTCACCAATGGCTTGGGCTCGTAATATTTCTTCAATGTGGATACAATTTCCACAAAAGTCTTATCTCTGGGCTTGGCAGGTTGCACTAAATTACGGAGAAGTCCATATGCTGATGCGCCCATTGAGCTCAATAAAATGACAACTTTCTTGCCGTCGTTGACATTTTGTGCCTCCAACAACAGTTCCATGCGCTCCACGTAGGCTGACCACGATTCAATATCGGGGTTACCGTATTTTCACGACCATAAGGCGCATATAAACGTCTCAGATTTTTTTCAAAATGTGCGGTGCGCCCTGTAGTGCGGACGTATTAGAGACCACCATGAGGAGGACGTGGGAGAGAACATGTGGGGGGGGGGGGTGTGGGCGTGATTTGTGTATAAACGAACAGGTATGTGCTTTATGCAGAACATTGCTGTTTTAACAACCCTGAAAATGGCACAGAGATATGGTTATGAAGCTCAGTTTAAACTGAAGGCTATCAGTTACGCCGAGGAACATGGGAATGGAGCCACCGTGACATAATACGCGGACATAAGGCAAGGTCCAGAGTTGGAGGAAAGATTCGAGCAATGGATCGGCAAGCTAAGAGCGAGTGGAAGGAGCTTTTCGACTGTCACCATCCCACTCACAGCAGTAACGCTATCGGAGGAAATGAAAATTTAACATTTCCAAGGAGGTCCGTCTTGGTGCTGGCGTTTTATGAAACTGCAATTTTTCCATGCGGACCGGGACTACTGTAGCGACGGCCGGCGAATTATTCTGAAAAGCTGGCGAAAAGGCTGCCATGCTAACGGAGAGAAACTCCCGGCGATTGTGATTTTTTAAAAGAAAGACTTTGCCTAAAGAGACATTTCCAGCAGGCGTCATTCTTAAGGCAAACGAAAAGGGCTGGATGTTATGCCACAGTTTGCCAATGGATTGTGGATGCTTGGGCTAACGTGTCTGCTAGCACGGTGGTTTGAGCTTTCGGAAAAGTCGGTAGCGGTAATGTGCTCCTTTTTACCATGGCGACGCATATTGAGTGATGATTACAAAATTTTATTCCTTTGTAATTAATAAATAAAGCACTACCAAACTCAGTTTTGCTCCCGATCTGTTTTTTTAAATACGCATACTTATATGCCTGTGTATTGTTGTGAGGCGGACGTACGTATGGCAGTAGAGGATATGTACCGGTACATAAAACTTGCGTCCTTTCATCCGGTGCGCCCAATGTGTGTGTTAAATACAGAAATGGCACACATAAATGAGACTGCGCCTTTTCACACGGTGCGCCGTTTGGTCGTGAAAATACGGTAAACGCGTCCGGTCGTTCTGAAAAGTAAGCCATCTTCACTATACTTTAGAGTATTCCTTCTAGCCTAAACTTGACTTTTCCTCAGCCGACATGGGCAAGAGGGGGAGAGAGTGGGGTCATTTACACACATGCGCAGTAGATGATAAACATAAGGTACGGCAAGTCTGTGCGTCCAAACAACCTGAATATCCTGTTGAGGTTAATCCACCACAACTGTAAAACAAAATGCTACTGTGAAACCGAGTGATGCTAAGTGTAGACTTGCTTTGCATCAAATGTGGTGCTTCTTTGTGATCGCCTCATCTGTTTAAGCTGCGTATCATGTCCGAGTTGCTCGCTGCTTGATGCACCCATGCTGACGGCCCTTTTGTCCACCTGGCCTCTTTTTAGTTGTCCTCTGACTCACCTCGACGCCTGCACGGAGTCTCTATTGCGTCTGCCAGCCCCGCTGAGTTGCCTCTGAAGCTGGATGAGACGCCATCCATCATGGATGCTGCCGCCCCTATGTGTGCATGCGTGGGTGCAGATCATCCTTGACGATACAGCGTTGTTAAAACAAGACATCTTGTGTATGCGGTTAGAATGTTAACAAGATCACATCATTTTGGATCGCTGCACGGGATGGATGAACTTCTTCTCGACCTCTCGCACAAGACGTGTGAACTCCCTACCACCTTCTCAGCCATGACATACTATATGAACTTGTCCTCGGTCACTCAGCTATGATGAATGAACTTCTCTCACTTGTCATCCATGACGTATGAACTGCTTAGCCTGTCATACATGACACAGATGTCAACAGATATTTACACCGTACTTATTCTCAATCATAACCTATCAACTCCACATTGACCACTCAGTAATGACCAAAGACCACACCCTCTTATTTGTAAGATTAGACATTCTTTGACTTTACACCCATGACATATGATCTCCGCCTATGGCTCTCAACCTTGACATATCAACTCCTATTCCTCGTTCATGACAATTGAAATCTTGCTCGAACACTCAGTTATAAACTATGAATTCCACTTTTGACTCCTCATTCATGAAGATTAAATTATTTGATTTCTCTTCCATGGTGATATGAATTCACCACCCATCATCCTTAACATGAGGTATCAACTCCACCTTGGTCGCTTATCGACAACTTTTAAACTTTGACATCTTGTACATTAAGTTCCATGACGCTTGTCCTCACCATTTCCTCAGACATGGCACACTAAGTCACATATGAACTCCTCTTTGACTTCTCATCCATGGCATATGGACTCCTCCATGACCTCCCATCATTGCCGTTTTAGCCATGGTATTAGAAGGTCTCTCTATAGATCCCTCAACCGTGCCCATATTAAGTGCGCCTCAACCCCTCAGCCATGATGTATGAAGTCCTTCATGACTGTCACGATTTGCAAGGTGGTGGTGGTGGACACCAAAGGAGCAGTCAGGAGGGAGGAGCAGGGTGTATTTGACAGATCGTATTAAATAAAGTCAGCAGGAATAAGATCTCAAACAAAAGTTATCAAAACAAAAAGCTCCAAAGTAGCAAACAAGAACATGAGTAAACCATGACGAGATGAATCAAACCTGACAGGGAGATACAAACAATGACCCGACACCAAATGGTCGTGACGGGAATCCTTTTAACTGCCACTGATTAAAACGACCAAAACCTGTGCAGCTGCTGGCAGGGGCCGACAGTGCCACATGTTGGCTGCAAACAAAAATGTGACAATGACCACTCAGCCATGACTTATAAACTCGATCTTGACGTCTTAAGTTTGATGGATGAACTCCTTGCCAACCACACTTCTATGATGTTCGAACCCCTCTTGAAATTCCCATCCATGTATGAACTCCACTTCAACCCCTCATTGCTAGAATATAGACTCCTGCTTGACTTTTCAGCCAGCATGATGTATGAACCCCTCCTTAACCCTTCCGCCACAACATATGAATACCACGTTGACCTGTCAGCCATGTAGTACGAGCTTGTCCTTGACATCAACAGCATTCTTTCGACTCAAGAAAAAAAAACTCCTCTCAGCAATTCTCGTTCCCCAAATGGCTCGCCCACACAACATTCATGTGTCACAGCACAGTACATGCACTGCATTACGTGTAGTCATGTCTTTGCATCCCACCCACAACGCATGTCCTCCCTTGCAAAGCTCCGTAATGGATGAGCAGTGTGGCTGCAGCGGGGAGAGGTCGATTGGGACTGAGTACGAGGGAGCCAGAACAATGTTGACGCCGCAAATGCCATCGCTACTCTGCCATTGCTGACCTTCCATCACCGATTTACAATCTCGGTATGATTACATTTCCAGCTTCCCCCCTTCATATCTCCGTCTCTCTCTCTCTCTCTCTCTCTCTCTCTCTCTCTCTCTCTCTCTCTCTCTCTCTCTCTCTCTCTCTCTCTCTCTCTCTCTCTCTCTCTCTCTCTCTCTCTCTCTCTCTCTCTCTCTCAATCTCCCCCATCCTTCCAGTTCTATCCTTTCTTTTTGTCCATCAGTCCCTCCTGGCAACTAATTCCCATTAGCTTCTTTTACTCCCCTTTCAAACCATCTATTTTCTTTCGCTAAGATTTTAACCTTGAGGTTAGAATCTCTTTCGCTAAGATTTTAACCTTGAGGTTAGAATCAATGGTTTGAAAGGGGAGTAAAAGAAGCTATTTTCATAAAACAGCAAAATCCATCCCTTAACCGTAATGGTGGGGTGAGGTTCAATTTGGATCGTTCATACAATAGAGTGTTTAGGCAACATAGGATTAGTCATGCTAATAAGGTCATACCAGGGCAAATTGGGCAATCAGGCCAGTCGTCAGTAGGACAATAGAAGCTATCAGTGAGTGGAGCTGCAGGGATTAGTCCACTGCCCCCCCCTCAACCTGAGGGCAGGGACCTATCATAGCAGCGTCCGGCACCGCCATGTCTGGACAGTAGGGATATATATATATATATATATACATATATATATATATATATATATATATATATATATATATATATATATATATATATATATATATATATATATATATATATATATATATATATATATATATATATATATATATATATATATATATATATATATATATATATATATATATATATATATATAGGGCCTATACTACCAGTAAGACTTGTTTGCTGAAGAAACCTTTTCATCGATGGACCATTCCTGTACGACTGAGAGCTTACACAGACGTAAATTTATCTACTGCGAGACTAATAAAGGCTAATGCAGTAAGACATTTCTGAAGCTGCTGCCACGTAATTGCTGAATTAAGTGCCAGTACTTTTTGTGATGGATCACATCCTCCTGGAGCGTCAACTGGGAAGAGAGATTTCCTCCGCACCCACATACTCTACACAGGCAATCGTAAGTGAGCTGAGCCAATCGAGGCCTGAACTCGTTGGCAACACTTCAGCATCGCCGGGCGCTGATTGATCAGCCTTGGTGTCCGTTGCATAAACATCCTGCCTTTGAAACCTCCAATATTTCTGTGTGCGTGAAGCACAGTACGCAGCCAATCGGAGGCGAGCTCGGCTGGAAGAATGCACGTAATACAAAATCTAAATTACAGCATCTCTGTCTGAACATTTATCGACATACACGCACAAATGTTTGTATTTTTGTTTGTAACTCGAAAGTCAGGGAGTCTATGTATCTTTAAGTTGGAGTTTAATCAAAAGGGACAGCCAAAATAACAATTCTTGATATGGAATGCAAGACAATCTTCACAAATATTATCCAAGTTTTTTGTCTTGGAAATTTCAGTTCACCTAATACTTTTTGTGTTATGAACTTTCCTTTGGCCCCTTAGCCATGACCTATAAATAGCTCGTTAAATTCTCAGTTGTGATGTATGAACAAGCCCTCAACCAAGATGAATAGCCTCCTCGTCAACCTCGCATCAGTGTTTTATAGAGTGCTAATGAACTGCCATTTATGAAGTACACACTTTCCCTTTCTCTCCAATGCTTGAGGAATGAACATATAAATGCAGCACAAATCAAGGCAGTATTATTGACATAATCAGAATTTGATATTCTCGATTGAAAAGGGAAGCAGTGCCGCCATAACATTGCAGTACCCCAATCACAAACGTGTGATGGTGAAAAGTTATTATTTTGATCTGTCTTTAGTTCTATCTTTTCAAATTTGGTGTGGGCATGTTATTTTAATTGTATTCAATAATAATACAGTAAAGTCTCGTTATATCGATATCGGATATATCGATAGTCCCGGTTATATCGATACTATTTCTATGCACGCACGGAGAAAATTACATGCAAACAGGGACGGATATATCGATAGTCCCGGTTATATCGATATTTTTTCGGACTCCCTTGAATATCGATATAACGAGACTTTACTGTATTCTACTAATTACAGAGCAAGTCATATTACCTACGGAAGCCTACTAAATTCCTTGGAGAACAGGCACTGTTGACAGATAATTCAAATTCTGTATTGCAAAACCACAGAGGCTCCTTGGTCTCATTAAAATGTACACATGTATGTATTCCCAAGCTGTACTCAACTTTAAAAAAGTGGCTCTTTCAAATGAATACATTGGTGTGCTGTTGGTATGGCCATGTTGTGTTTGCCATCGTTTGAGCCCACTTAGCTTTTCAGACAGAGGAAACAAGAAAATAGTTCTTCTGGAGCGGCACATTTTTGGGCCCAAATTCACTTGACCACACAAAGAGTTTGACACTGATGATTATGTGTGGTCAGGTGGCAAAACGGAAGTTTCCATTTGACAAAAATTATGATGGGCTAAATTAAAAGTACAAGTACATCAATAATATATAAAAGTATTTATTGGGTTTACTCTATTCACTTTGTTATGGAGTAAAATATATGCTTGGAACTACGTATTTGAAAGTTACGGAGACTATCCAGCATGCTACTACAATTGCTACATGGTTGGGGAGGGGAAAATATTATCACCACAAGTCATTAAAAATAGTTGAAAACATCTACGTTGAAATCCTATTTATTGATTTATTTTTACTGGGGAATGTAGCAATTCTTTATTGTTTGTGTGTTTGTGTGCGTGTGTGTGTTCGTGCATGCGTGTGTTTGTTTGTTGTGTGTGTGTGTGTGTGTGTGTGTGCGTGTGTGTGTGTGTGTGTGTGTGTGTGTGTGTGTGTGTGTGTGTGTGTGTGTGTGTGTGTGTGTGTGTGTGTGTGTGTGTGTTCGTGCATGCGTGTGTTTGTTTTGTGTGTGTGTGTGTGTGTGTGTGTGTGTGTGTGCGTGCGTGTGTGTGTGTGTGTGTGTTCGTGCATGCGTGTGTTTGTTTGTGTGTGTGTGTGTGCGTGTGCGTGCGTGTGTGTGTGTGTGTGTGTGTGTGTGTGTGTCTGTGTGTGTGTGTGTGTGTGTGTGTGTGTGTGTGTGTGTGTGCGTGTGTGTGTGTGTGTGTGTGTGTGTGTGTGTGTGTGTGTGTGTGTGTGCATAAGAGCTGGTGGGAGAAGAGGAAGTTGTACCAGTAAGGTACCACTTGGAAAGACGATAACAATGGTGGGCTTGTATCCTGTGGCTGTCAAACCCCTGAGGATCCGACACAAACATTTTGAGTCCCTGTTCCAGCTTTTGTTTCATTTTTTTGGGCTCTTTTTTGTTGTTTTCCACAAAGACTTTGGTTGTGAAACTTCTACAATAGCTTCAATGGAAGTCATCTTGCACTGAAAAGAAGGACGTCTTGAGTCATTCTATGTGAGCGCAAGAGGGCCAGTAAAACAAGTACTGGTACGTAATACTCACAAACTAAATACCGGTATTTATTTATATTTTATTCATAATTAATTTGCCACTGCCTCTTGTGAATTGTGCTCACATTTTTCATGCCCCCTCCCCTTTTTTCTCTTGCTGTCCATGGGGAGGGAAGCATTTCTAGACCTGGATATTTTTTTATTACTTCACGTATAAGTTTAAACATTTTTTACCTGACAATGTCATGACAATGTTTTTGCTGTTATCAAGTTTTGTGAAGGAGACAGTTAAACCCAACCATCACAAGAAATCCTTGCCTTGCATCGTCACTATCCTGAGACACAATGCAGTCAGACACCACCAGCCACACCAGTAATCACCCGACGGTTCTGAGGCTTCATGTGAATGTAAGTACAGTGAGACCTCAACTTACGAACTTATTTGGTTCCCAGACAGAGTGTGTTAGGCGAAAAGTGTGTATCTCAAAAACTAAATTCCCATAGGAAACCATTAAAATGGGAATAATCTGTTCCAGAGTTTCCATAAAATATACTTTTCAACTAAATAAGCCTTAAAACTACACACAACCTACCTTATCCTATGTATAATAAATGTGCTATTGTACATTTGTGATGTCATTGATGGCTCTTAATTGACACCTGTTGCTTTCTGACTTGTAAGGTCTTACGAAACTGAGGCATCGCATTATCATTCATCATGTTGATGATTCTCATAGCCTTTTCTGGATGCAACTGTTCAACAAAAGTCTGCACATCAACTGCTGAATGGCCTGCTTCTGCTTGTCCTCTTGAAGGCAAATCAAATTCTCTGTGTTGAGGACCTCATTATGGTCAGCAACAAGCTCCTCAATGTCATCTGTATTCACTTCGAGTCCCTTCGAGTCAAGTCTTGGATGACAAGACGTAGACGTGTACGGCTGGTAGTTTCTTCAAGTTATTCATAGTAACACACCACATTTGAATTGAGGCTCAACACGAGCCTGTGGTGTATATTTTCCGGTCCCATAATAGTAAAATTATCTGCAAAAAGCTCCTCGGAGGCGATGTACGTGTGAATTCAGAGAGAGGGGGTGTGGAAAGTAGCGCCGGCTGGAGCGCTGTTCGGTCATGTGCTTCCGCCGAAGATCACTCCGCCAGATCCGAAGGTCGTGTGCTTTGGTGTTCCAGCCGTGGTGGATGTGTAATATGAAAATAGTGCTTATTAAAAGGTTTAATTTTCATAAATTTGACGTTTCTAAGACGAAAACTTCAGAATATAAGGTGTTCGTAAATTGAGGTCTCACTGTACAAGAAATATTTAAAAAGTAAAAAATAATGACTGTTATTATGTTTTACATGGGACAATTTGAAATTTTGGTTTGGACTTTAGCAAGAATCATGGAATTTCACAGGTTTAATTTGGTTTGGCGGGCCAGATTTGGTCCCCGAGCCTTGACTTTGACATCTGTGAAATAATCCAATTACAGTAAAGTCTCGTTATATCGATATTCTCGGGAGTTGGAAAAAATGTCGATATAACCGGACTATCGATATATCTGATCCTGCGCCGAACGGCATTAACAAAAGCCGCCAAAAAAGCTGGCCATGAGCTCCCATTTTGTGCCTCTTTTTTTTTTTTTTTTGGGTGAGAGATGTTCCCCCAATGTTGCCTCAAAATGGCACATATAATTCTTTAATGATTGCAAACATGTATGCTTTCATCTTCAGAACTACATTGTATTTTAATCATATTCATAACTGGATGTGTAATAAGAAAGCATATTATCCGAATCTGAAGCCATTGTTTGGAATCACAAGCAATGCAAGACGTCTTGGCGTGAAGTCATTTTTATTTGCATTTGAATAAAAAGTGACATTGGCTGTCCTTTAATACACAGTATGGAATGTTAATAATTTTCAAAATCATCGCGCTTCAGCAGACAAAACAAGAAACATTGTTGCAAAAAACGATTGCATTCATATACAGTACAGTGGGCATGTACATAACACAACAGGGAAACTGCAACGCTTACATCTTACTGTATTATGTATACAATTTAAAAAAGTCCTCAATCTTCTTCTGCTTCCCATTTTTACCTTTTAACACAAACACTTCAATCTCGTCTGCTACACACGAGCTAGCGTCTGAACATGAAAATGGCTCTGCTACACGGGTGCTGGTCACGTAACAAACTCACGTGACCAAGTCGACCAATGGCGCGACCGATGGCGTGTCACGTAACCAAGTCACGTGACCAAGTCGACCAATGGCGCGACTGATGGCGTGTCACGTAACCAAGACACGTGACCAAGTCGACCAAAGTCGACCGATGTATCGATATAAACAGCAAAATGGCCAGCGGGGGATGGAAAGGAGTACCGTAATAACCGGATTATCGTAATAACCGGGTATCGTACTAAACGGTACTAATTATACATAAAAAGACTAGAAATGTGCAAGGGAAATGAAAATAGTATCGTAATAAGCGGTACTATCGATATAACCGATATCGATATAACGAGACTTTACTATACTCCTCCTTACTTTATTTTTGGGAGACTGAATATCATTGGGTGATTATAAGTCGCTTTGGAGCATCAACTGTACTAGTCAAAAAAATCCATTTTAAAGAAGAAAAGAAAAAAATCACTATACAAATTGATCTGTAGATTTTTACAAAGACCAAGAAACACCATCCCTAAAACATCGATGAGAAGGTTTCTTCTCATCGAAGGTTTCTTCTCATCTCTTCTTCTAAAAGAAGGGACCACAGTGGCCACAGGGAGTGGTCCTCTGCTCCCCCCCAACCTGAGAGTAGGGACCTATCATAGCTGTGTCCGGCGCCGCCATGTCTGGACATTAGGGATATATAAATAGGGCCGATACGACCAGTAAGACTTTAGTTCGCTGACGAAGCCTCTTGAATAGGAGGCGAAACGTCCGACACCTTCAAAAAAGTAGAGATGACGGCTGAAGAAACCTTCGCTTCTTTTACTCCCCTAAAAGAAGCGATTCTCATAAAACAACTAAATCCTTTATTAAACCGGTCTGGTGGGGTGAGGTTCAATTTGGATCTCTCTCATCTCATCTCATTTTCCGTACCGCTTATTCCTCATTAGGGTCGCGGGGGTTGCTGGAGCCTATCTCAGCTGTCTTCGGGCACGAGGCGGGGGACACCCTGAATTGGTTGCCAGCCAATCGCAGGGCGCACAAAGACATACAACAGTCACTCTCACACTCACACCTAGGGACAATTGGAGTGGTCAATCTGCCTGCCATGCATGTTTTTGGAGTGTGGGAGGAAACCGGAGGACCCGGAGAAAACCCACGCGGGTCCGGGGAGAACATGCAAACTCCACACAGGGAGGCCGGACCGGGACGCGAACCGGCGACCTCTGCACTGTGCAGCCGGTGTGCTGACCACTCGACTACCGGGCCGCCCTCAATTTGGATCATTCATACAATAGCCTGCTTCAGCAACACAGGTTAGGCAACATTCGTAATGCTGATGAAATGATACCGGAGGGAGTTGGGCAAACAGGCCAGTCGTTAGTCAGGAATGTAGGAACAATCAGTGGGGCCACAGGGAGTGGTCCTCTCCTCCCCCCAACCTGAGAGTAGGGACCTATCATAGCGGTGTCCGGCGCCGCCATGTCTGGACATTAGGGATATATAAATAGGGCCGATACGACCAGTAAGACTTTAGTTCCCTGACGAAGCCTCTTGGATAGGAGGCGAAACGTCCGACACCTTCAAAAAAGTACAGATGACGGCTGAAGAAACCTTCTCATCGACCACTCCTGTACGACTGAGAGCAATTTATGCACAAAAGTGGACAATGGTCATTGAAGACCTCCAGTGACCCCGAGCTACTCTGCATGATCTCCTGCCTTTCTCTCAAAACACCTCAGGCCTTACAGGCAGAAATCATCAAAACCGTGCAGGAAACAACTTTCTGGAAAGTCAGCAGGAAATGAGTGCGTGCGCGCGCACGCACACACACACACACACACACACACACACACACACACACACACACACACACACACACACACACACACACACACACACACACGCACACACGCACGCACACACACACACACACACACACACACACAGACACACACACACACCTAGAATCCCCCACATCCTCCTCGCCCTCGCCGACTCTCCTACCTCCCTTTCTCAGCACCCTCGACTTCCTCCTGGAGTCTGTCTTGAATCCCACAATCGCCAGCCACAGAGCACCCCTTATTCAACGCCCTATTTTACTCTCCACTGGCTACAGTACTCATTACATGATTCCACAGTGGCGGGCCTCTCGCAGAGAATATAATGTCCTGGCAGTGAGATTTTTCATAAGAGGCCTTCAGTAGGCGGGCGTGCTGCTTTGCTTTTTGACGCCTCGCTGACAGACGGACCCCGAGCGGAACGTCTTTTAACCGCCCCCAAATTGGGGCCGTCATTATTTTGTTACATTTACGCGGGCTTGCTGTCTCAGAGTTCAACGCCAAGACCACCCTGTGCAAAAATAGATGTCATCATGTCTGGTCCTCCTGCAGGAGGTTCCTTATTACAGGGCGCTTGAACCTCTGGGAAAGAATCTATGTCTGAGCAAAAGGTGCCCCTATGCTATTTTCTGCCAAAACATACCTCGTGACATTCATTTCTGTGTGAGAAAACCCAAGCAGGATGGTAAGAGAACCTCCCGTTGAGCAAATTGTATGGAAAGTGTAACCGTAAAATCTGCAACAAGACACTTTGGGCCCTATTTACATGAACAGCATGAAGTCAAATGTTAAGTGCAGTCCAATTGTGTGCAGGGGAGTCTTTTGTCCTTTGGGGTTTTCATGTTTCGTAATTGGTAGTGGCGCTGTTGTGCCAATGAACACAACTGATTACATTCGAAGCAGGTCCGCTCATTCCTTTAGAATACAGAGGCAGTGGAATGCAGATGAGGTGCGAGTTCTATATCTGGGTTAAAAGTACTGCACTTTCTTGTCGGAGTCAATGCAAGAGATTGACTAAGGCAAAAAAGAAGAAGATAATAATACTCTAAGATTCGTTATACTATTTGTGCCACAACCTAGACCTTGCTTCACTGGGTCTAAATTCTAGTCCACTTTCCATCACCAAATAATCAGGTGCAAGGAGGGAATGGAATAAATAGGTTTGCTGCCTGCCGTGACAAACAGCAAATCGCAACGCAATATGCCAAATTTCAAAACATGGTAAAGTAGACTGGTCCGTGAAAATATGGCCCTTTGAGTCAATGTCTCACTGCAAATGGCAGATGTCCTTTCAGCGCTTTGACTCAGAATCAGAATCAGAATCAGAAAGCTTTTAATAGTCCCACAATGGGGAAATTTTCAATCTACAGCAGCAAAATTGAAAGGGGTGGGTGAGGAGTTCAAAAGATAAACAAAGTCAAAGTCAAAGTCAGCTTTATCAGAATCATCTTTATCAGAATCATCTTATATATATATATAAGTATGTAGAACACATAAGGAATTTGTTTCCGGTAGAACACGCTGCACAAGTATCATCAGTATCATCATACAGTTTCATTTGGGCTACTGTTCAGATAGTTAATGGCTTGGGGGAAGAAGCTGTTTAAATGTCTGCTGGATTTGGTGCGCATGGATCGCTAGCGCCTGCCTGAGGGGAGTAGCTGGAAAAGGTGGTGGGCAGGGTGCGGAGAGTCCAGTAGGCTTTTCCGCGACCTAGTTTGGATTCTTGCAGTGTGCAAGTCCTCGAGAGTGGGTAGGGAGGTGCCAATGATTTTTCCGCCGTCCTAATTGTCCGTTGAAGTCGGATTTTGTCCATTTTTGTGGCGGCCGCGAACCAAACGGTGATGGAAGAACACAGGATGGATTCAATGACAGGCGTGTAGAAATGTTATCAGCTTCAGGAAGTACATTTTCTGTTGGGCCTTTGTCAGGATATAGTTGGTGTTGACCTCCCACTTCATGTCCTGGGAGACTGTGATTCCCAGGAACTTGAAAGTCTCAAAGGTTGACATGAGGCAGTTGGATAGTGTGAGGGGTAGCTGAGGTGACGGATGTTTCCTGAAGTCCACGATCATTTCTACCGTCTTGAGCGTGTTCAGCTCTAGGTTGTGATGGCTGCACCAGAGCTCCAGCTGCTCCACTTGTTGTCGGTACGCAGACTCGTCGACGTCCTTGATGAGACCGATGACCATGGTGTCGTCTGCGAACTTTACGAATTTGACAGCTGGGTGTGTTGAGGTGCAGTCGTTCGTGTAGAGAGAGAAGAGCAATGGAGAGAGGACGCATGCCTGCGGGGCTCCAGTGCTCGTGGTTCGTGTTGAGGATGATATACTTCCTAGTCTGACCTGTTGTGTCTGTCCTGTCAGGAAACTGACGATCCACTGGTAGATCGTAGGGTACACACCAAGGTGGAGAAGTTTGGGGATGAGGAGTTCTGGGATGATGGTATTGAACGCAGAGCTGTAATCCACAAACAGGATCCTTGCGTAGGTTCCTGTGTTGTCAAGGTGGTCGAGGATGTGGTGTAGTCCGATGTTGACTGCATCCTCCACAGACCTGTTTGCCCCGTAGAAAAACTGAAGAGGATCTAGCAGAGGTCCAGTGATTTTCTTTAGGTAATTCAGCACGAGGCGTTCAAAGGAATTCATGATCACAGACGTCAGAGCAACAGGTCTGTAGTCATTCAACCCCAAGGGTGCTGGTTTCTTTGGAACTGGGACAATAGTAGACTGTTTGAAGCAAGATGGGACTTCACACTGCTCCAGGGATTTGTTGAAGATTTTTGTGAAGACCGGAGCCGGTACACACATGTCTTCACAGAGAATAATGTATGATGTTACAGTGTCTGTGTATTGATCCAATGTGCCAATTGAGGTTTATTATTGTCAAATATGCTAATATGCATGACATACAGAACACATGAAATTAATGTCCTCTCAGACCTAGCGTGCAAGGCACTTATAATGTGGCTAAAAGACATACAATTGACAACGGGCAATGCATGTAATTTCTGAATGTAACGTGAGGTAGTGTTGTATGTAAAGTGAGTTAGTGACGAATGTAAAGTAAGGTAGTGTCGTATAAAAAGTGATGTAATGTATTAAACAAAGTATTCTATACACAAAAGAAATCTCAGGAGACTGAAATGTACAACTGCATAGAAACAGTTTCATAAAAAGAAATGTACATAGTGTAAAGTATAAAAATATATAAAAGTATAAAAATCACATTTGATATCTGTAACTGTAGTGACTCTACATAAGGTGGTAGTGCTATTTACATTGCATAAATCCATTTTTTTTTTTCAAGTGTCTTTATTAAGAAGCCAGTTGGTAGGAACAAGCGGCAGTATCTCTCCTTCATGCAGCGTGGTTGTAACAGTCTCTGGCTGAATGAGCTACCCAGTGCTGTCAGGGCGGGCAGGAGGGCTGGGAGGGGCTATCCATCATGTCTCATACACAGTTTCAGCGCTTAGGTCAGTGTAGTTAATTTAAACAACATATATATTCTCCAGAAACAAAACTATGCTAATTCAGTTCCCTCTTCACTTGTTGCTAGGCAAAATTACTGGAGCACAACCATCCCCCATACTCATGACGATTCATTTGCACTGATTTGGAATTTGAATATCTGCCTTGCTTTTAATTGAATTATATATCATGAAGAACAACATCAACGTGTTAGTCACTGCACCCTCTGCCTTTTATACATACAGAAACATCACTCACCTTAGGTCAGCCACACTCACCCACTATTCCTATGCTTGTCCCTACCAGCAGGAATTTGGCAATCTGGCTTTTCTCCGAGGTGGAAGAGCCCCAGTGAGTCAACCGGACACCATGCTATAGAACACAGGTGTCAAAGTCAAGGCCCGCGGGCCAAATCCGGCCCGCCACATCATTTTTTTTCGGCCCGCGAAAGCAAATCAAACTTGTTAAATTCCATGATGATTGCTAAAATCTGAGCCAAAATTTCATATTTTTGGATGTCAACGACAATAAAAGTCATTATTCTTGACTTCAGATTTGAAAACGAGTTTATTAATTTGCTGTGTGCTCTATATGTAATATTTGAAACATTCTAATGGGTTCCCCAAATTCATAACGGCCCTCGAGAGGAAACCATAACTACAATGTGGCCCGCGGCAAAAAATGACTTTGACACCCCTGCTATAGAAGAATGGAGGACTAATAGAGGGATGAAATTGCCATGTCAGCAGCCAGTAAGGGCAGTCCAGAGAAGAGGAAAGCCACTAAAAAGCCTCCGCAGTGCGTCGCCTTGAAACACAGATTAGGCTGTTTGACCAGTAGACAGAGGAGGAAATGTTCCAGAGACTTTTTCCACAGACTTTTTCTTCTCTACTCAATATTTCTTCATCAAGAGGGCATAACTATTCGATCATATTAAACTATTTGTGATAACCCAGCATAAAAAAACTTCCATCCATTTTCTAAACCGCTCATCCTCATGAGCGTTGCAGGCGTGCTGGATCCTATCTCAGTTGTGTTTGGGCAACAGGGAGGTTCCACCTTGAATGGGTTGCCAGCCAATGGCAACCCATAACTGGATGTGGCACACAATAACAAACACCCATTTGCACTCACACTCACAACTAGGGACAATCACCTTCCATGCATGTTTTTGGAATGTGGGAGGAAACCGGAGTACCCACACCGGCACCTGGAGAACATGGAAATGAAATATGACGCAAGAAGGCCAGATAAAACCAAAGTCTGTTCCATCATCGTTGACTGGTTGTGAGAAGTCCAGGGAATACCCTGTCTTCCACCAAAGCTAGGTGGAATTGGCTCCAACACACACATCACACCAATGACAACTACAGAAAAGGAATGGATGGATCCCATTATTTACAAAAAAAGACACTGTTATTCACATGTTGTGCACACCACCTGTTTCCAATAATATCCCCTTGGTGGCAGTGTTCACAGGCTGAAAAGTGATTTACCTTCGCAAACATTTTATTACATCTTTGTTGAGACTTGAGGTAGCCACCACTAACAACCATAGATGGCCTCCGACCGTGCTGGCTCTCTCGTGAGCAAGACAGATGAGGTGAGAGTCGCAAAGTGATTTAGTTCATTTGTGGAAAAAAGATTAAAGTTAGTCATGATGTAGTGGGGAGATTTAAACTGTCAAAGAGGAAGTATATTTCATTGCAGCTGGTACGATAGAAAGTCCATCCATCCATTTTCTAAACCACTTATTAGGAACATGTGTAAGATGGAGCAGCCTATCCCAGCTGAACTGAGCGGGAAAGAGGTGACGCTCCGCTGATCATCAATAAATTACATTTAGACATGGGACGGCCATTGAATTTCAACAAAATGTCAATTTCTCTGAATGGGGGGTGTATTGATGTGACGGTCATGCACGTTCAAGGTGCACATATTCAACGCTCTGTCATTGGCAATTATTTTTGACTATGTTCCTGCCACACCCCTCTCCCAAAATATTTCCTCACATGACAACCTGTCAACAACAACTTTTCAAAGCCAACTCTCCCGCCGGGTCGACTTTGTTTTTTTCAACAAGTGACGCCGCTGTTAGCGCATATTCCCAACATGACACTGATCATGACCATCAGGAAGGTACGATTATGTCAATCAGAATCAGAATCAGAATACCTTTATTCGTCCCGCAATGGGGAAATTTGCAGTCCACAGCAGCAATTGAAGAGGGATGGGGTTGGGGTGGGAGTGAAAGGATAGAAAACAGAGGGATGGTGTTGGGGTGGGAGTGAAAGGATAGAAAACAATGGTGGGCCATAATGGCCTGCAAGGCCTTCTCTGCTGGCCAAAAATATCAGAATCACAGACTAATGTGAATTTTGTCCATGAATTCTTATGAAATAATTCCGAATTGTCTTTCAGCTTCCTTGCATTGCTTTTCCTCCCGTTGTGCTGCTTCCAGATGCGTGTTTTCATATTTAAGCATTTAAATCATATTTCCGCCATAATTTGTTGCCAGGGAGAGAAATCTACCTGGACACCTTCACACTCAGTTCTGCGGGCCCTGGAGCATAAAATAAGTGTCGATGAAACTTGCTTTAACCAATCAGATTTTGAGTTGGCAACCCAAAACCTCCTTGCAGGCGCTGGAAACATCAGAGTTTTCGCAAACTATGATTGGCTAGTCACATGTTTGCATAGTCACTCACCAATCACCTAGCGGTCCTAGCCGCTAGTGATAAGAGCATAGTGGCCAGAGCTCGCACACTGGATCTTTAGCGAGCTGCATAAGCAGCAAATATACTGTATTTCTGTGTTGATTTAATAGCGGTTTTGTCAACCCACATTGGCTGAAGTAGGAGAAGAAATGGATTTAGTTGCAGATCTACTCGGTTTCCCGAGAAATAGTTCGTATGCCAAGATTATATTCTCGGAAATTTAACGTTCGTAAGGTGAAAGGTTTGTTAGCTAAAGCGTTCGTACGCCGAGGTATCACTGCATTTCTTACGTTCCTTCAAGTCACAAGTTATTTCCTGGCCAACGGTACCCTCTTGTGGACATGCAGTAAATCACACCACACTCACAGCTGTTGAGTGATTCAAACATAGCACTACTGGAGGCCTTGGAGTGACATGCACGGCTAATGAAGTACGGTCAAGGATGTGCAACACATGTATGACAAAAAATTTACTCATTCATCTTCCTGACCGCTTTATCCTCTGCTGTAGGTGCTCTATCCTCCTCCAGCTATTTTCGGGCCCTAGGCGGGGGACAAAGTAAGGGCAGTCCAGAGAAGAGGAAAGCCACTAAAAAGCCTCCGCAGTGCGTCGCCTTGAAACACAGATTAGGCTGTTTGACCAGTAGACAGAGGAGGAAATGTTCCAGAGACTTTTTCCACAGACTTTTTCTTCTCTACTCAATATTTCTTCATCAAGAGGGCATAACTATTCGATCATATTAAACTATTTGTGATAACCCAGCATAAAAAAACTTTCATCCATTTTCTAAACCGCTCATCCTCATGAGCGTTGCAGGCGTGCTGGATCCTATCTCAGTTGTGTTTGGGCAACAGGGAGGTTCCACCTTGAATGGGTTGCCAGCCAATGGCAACCCATAACTGGATGTGGCACACAATAACAAACACCCATTTGCACTCACACTCACAACTAGGGACAATCACCTTCCATGCATGTTTTTGGAATGTGGGAGGAAACCGGAGTACCCACACCGGCACCTGGAGAACATGGAAATGAAATATGACGCAAGAAGGCCAGATAAAACCAAAGTCTGTTCCATCATCGTTGACTGGTTGTGAGAAGTCCAGGGAATACCCTGTCTTCCACCAAAGCTAGGTGGAATTGGCTCCAACACACACATCACACCAATGACAACTACAGAAAAGGAATGGATGGATCCCATTATTTACAAAAAAAGACACTGTTATTCACATGTTGTGCACACCACCTGTTTCCAATAATATCCCCTTGGTGGCAGTGTTCACAGGCTGAAAAGTGATTTACCTTCGCAAACATTTTATTACATCTTTGTTGAGACTTGAGGTAGCCACCACTAACAACCATAGATGGCCTCCGACCGTGCTGGCTCTCTCGTGAGCAAGACAGATGAGGTGAGAGTCGCAAAGTGATTTAGTTCATTTGTGGAAAAAAGATTAAAGTTAGTCATGATGTAGTGGGGAGATTTAAACTGTCAAAGAGGAAGTATATTTCATTGCAGCTGGTACGATAGAAAGTCCATCCATCCATTTTCTAAACCACTTATTAGGAACATGTGTAAGATGGAGCAGCCTATCCCAGCTGAACTGAGCGGGAAAGAGGTGACGCTCCGCTGATCATCAATAAATTACATTTAGACATGGGACGGCCATTGAATTTCAACAAAATGTCAATTTCTCTGAATGGGGGGTGTATTGATGTGACGGTCATGCACGTTCAAGGTGCACATATTCAACGCTCTGTCATTGGCAATTATTTTTGACTATGTTCCTGCCACACCCCTCTCCCAAAATATTTCCTCACATGACAACCTGTCAACAACAACTTTTCAAAGCCAACTCTCCCGCCGGGTCGACTTTGTTTTTTTCAACAAGTGACGCCGCTGTTAGCGCATATTCCCAACATGACACTGATCATGACCATCAGGAAGGTACGATTATGTCAATCAGAATCAGAATCAGAATACCTTTATTCGTCCCGCAATGGGGAAATTTGCAGTCCACAGCAGCAATTGAAGAGGGATGGGGTTGGGGTGGGAGTGAAAGGATAGAAAACAATGGTGGGCCATAATGGCCTGCAAGGCCTTCTCTGCTGGCCAAAAATATCAAAATCACAGACTAATGTGAATTTTGTCCATGAATTCTTATGAAATAATTCCGAATTGTCTTTCAGCTTCCTTGCATTGCTTTTCCTCCCGTTGTGCTGCTTCCAGATGCGTGTTTTCATATTTAAGCATTTAAATCATATTTCCGCCATAATTTGTTGCCAGGGTGAGAAATCTACCTGGACACCTTCACACTCAGTTCTGCGGGCCCTGGAGCATAAAATAAGTGTCGATGAAACTTGCTTTAACCAATCAGATTTTGAGTTGGCAACCCAAAACCTCCTTGCAGGCGCTGGAAACATCAGAGTTTTCGCAAACTATGATTGGCTAGTCACATGTTTGCATAGTCACTCACCAATTACCTAGCGGTCCTAGCCGCTAGTGATAAGAGCATAGTGGCCAGAGCTCGCACACTGGATCTTTAGCGAGCTGCATAAGCAGCAAATATACTGTATTTCTGTGTTGATTTAATAGCGGTTTTGTCAACCCACATTGGCTGAAGTAGGAGAAGAAATGGATTTAGTTGCAGATCTACTCGGTTTCCCGAGAAATAGTTCGTATGCCAAGATTATATTCTCGGAAATTTAACGTTCGTAAGGTGAAAGGTTTGTTAGCTAAAGCGTTCGTACGCCGAGGTATCACTGCATTTCTTACGTTCCTTCAAGTCACAAGTTATTTCCTGGCCAACGGTACCCTCTTGTGGACATGCAGTAAATCACACCACACTCACAGCTGTTGAGTGATTCAAACATAGCACTACTGGAGGCCTTGGAGTGACATGCACGGCTAATGAAGTACGGTCAAGGATGTGCAACACATGTATGACAAAAAAATTACTCATTCATCTTCCTGACCGCTTTATCCTCTGCTGTAGGTGCTCTATCCTCCTCCAGCTATTTTCGGGCCCTAGGCGGGGGACAACACCCTCAATTGGTTTTCAGCCAATCGCAGGGCACACAAAGACAAAAAGCTATCTGCTCTCACACTCACACCTAGGGACAATTTAATGTTCAATCAGCCTGCCATGCATGTTTTTGGAGGAAACCGGAGGACCCGGAGAAAACCCACATGGGGAAGCCGCAGCAGGATTTGAACTCACGACTTCTGCACTTTGAAGTTGTGAAGTCGGCGTGCTAACCACTCGATACCGGGCTGCCAAATTCAACTTTATATCAACAGAGAATATGTATGTGTTCTTTAGAAATGTAATTTTTCATCATACGTTTTCAATAAAACATCCATTATCCTAATCTAACAATTAAGGGTTTGAAGCAAATAACGGAAAAAACGCAGACTGTACAGCGCACTGATTGTATGTTTTCATAGATTAGAAATCGGTCGACAGGGGTTTATGGTCAAGAATGGATGCTCATTTCCCTGATATCTACTCGAGCGACACAACAGATCCACACGACACATGTGGTTGACAGATGAATTCTCCTAGGCAGCTGTAAAAAGAGCCCATCAAATTCTGCACACACAAGAAGATGACATTTTGTGTCAAGAAAAACACATGTTGAATTAGAATAGACTTTTATATGATTCATGTAATGCGAGAGGTAAAAATGGGGCAGAGCGTCCGCAGATAATGCGAATTAGATCATATTTCAGCGAGACATATGCTTTCCCTTTCCTGGATCACTGAGGCATGTAATAAAAGACACACACATGCACGCATAGACGCACTGCATGGCTTTTTTTCCCTACAACCTCAAGTATGCAGCTATCAAAGTCATGCTAACGCTCATGAAGTGTCCATTTGCAGCAGAAAGATCTCATATATAACCGTTGTATGATGAGATACTATCGTGGTATTTGGAGGGGACATGTGATGGAAAACCAATGATCAAACAGGCTGGGTGATAGCTACTTTAAAAATTACCTCAGGTGCCACATTATACAATGTACAACACATTCAAGCTGAAACATACCCCCTGCTCCCACCCCGAAAGGCTGTGTGTGAGATAATTTGAAGGACCTCAATGAGTTTTGCTTTATGCACAGAATGGCAAAAAGTAAAAGTGTTATCTCCTGGTGAGCTCACTCCATGCAGTGCATGGAGTGCTGCCTATATCTTTATACAGAGAGAGAGAGAGAGAGAGAGAGAGAGAGAGAGAGAGAGACAGGCGGATGGCTGGTTAGCATGTGTGTGTCTGTGTGTGTGAGCGTGTGTGTGTGAGTGTGTGTGTGTGTGCGTGTGTGTGTGCGTGTGTGTGTGTGTGTGTGTGTGTGTGGTGTGTGTGTGTGTGTGTGTGAGCGTGTGTGTGTGTGTGTGGCCTCCATCTTTTGGTGTGCCGAAGCACAGAGCATGAAATGGCCGTAAATTGGCTGTGTTGGCCCTCAGAGGAGTATTCTGTACAGATCATATCCGAATCCCTCGGTGAGTTTTGAACTCACGATCAGTGAGTTGTGGCCCTCTAACACGGTTGGCTAAAGAGTGTGAGAAAATGACAGGATGCACACATGGCAGTGTGCTCAGGGGACAGCACATTGGATGCATGAAAGAGAATTGTTAATTTCACAATACAGAATAATGTTTCCTCAAAAAGGGATACAATTAGGATATCGTTGAAAAAATTATTCCACAAATGTTAGCGGTCAACTTTTTCTTTGACATCTTTTTTTTTTTTTTTTTAATCACGTCTCCACAGTAGAGTAGCAGAGAGGTCAACTGCGACGATAGCCACAGCACAAGAAAAATAAGTTAGGGCAGCACAGGAAATATGATGACATATTGAAGAGTAGTATTTTTGATAAAACAAACACTTTTCAATACCGAATTCAAAAGGCGTCTGTTGGGTGTCTTCAAAAGATGACAAATATTATTTAATTTTGGTCCTATTGATTTGAAAGTAATTTCCCCCCCTAAAAATAGGACTTACAACTTGACCTGGACATTCAATATTGCTCACTTGATTTTTATTGGAGCTGCTTTAACAAATGAGGAGTTATTTCTAGAGGAGCCCCGTAGTCAAGTGGTGAGCACCAGACTTCATCGTGAGTTCAAGACCTGATCCGGCCTACCTGTGTGGAGTTTGCATGTTCTCCCCGGGCCTGTGTTAGATTTCTCTGAGTCCTCCGGTTTTGTCCCACGTTCCAAAAACATGCATGGCAGGCTGATTGAACACTCTAAGTCAAAATTTTCCCTTTGTGTGAGTGTGAGAGAGGTTGTTTGTCTCGGTGTGACCTGCGATTGACTGGCAACCAATTCAGGTTGTTCCCCGTCGAGTGCCAAAGACAGCTGGAATAGGCTCCAGCACCCCCTGCAACCCTAATGGAAAGGTCTGGAAAATGGATGGATGGATGTTATTTCGAGTTGGAGAAGAGAGTGGGGGTTCAAATTTAGGTTAATTTGTGAAGCCACTTTTGTAAAACTGATAACATTTAATTTGCTCGCAAGGATTTTGATCTTGTATCGGGTCTTTTGTTGGCTGTCATTTGACTGCATGTCTTATGCTTGTAGCAGACATACACACATTTTCAGCGATGATGTCTCAGATCCTAGTGAAAAGACACACATCTTTCATCATGAACTGCTTCAAACAACGTCTTCACAGACAAAAATGACTAAAATTACATGATTGTGTGTGTCTAATGAGCTGTGTCAGATTATTTTTGTTTGTTGGCCTTTTTTTATGGCAGACCGGTACCAGCAGTTGTTCTTTTTTGTCCTTTGGTTGAAAAGAAAGACATTTCATCGGCGCTATAAACTGCACATACAGTACTGTATAGCATATTTGACAATAAAGTTGACTTGACTTGTCTAAGCGCACATGGAATCTTTGGCCTGTGAGTGGCGCCAGCATGTCACTTCATGATGGTCATGCCTCTGGGAGCTTTATAAGGGGAACATGAGTGGCTATGAGGGCTGCGGGTCATTACACTCAGTTACCCGAAGCGCCTGTCAAAACGTTTATACACGCTTTAATATTGAAAATGCAGCTAGGGTACTACCAAATTGAGAATGATGAACAGTAACTTCCACCATCTTGGCGTCACATTATCATTCACGTTCTTGCACTCAGTACAATTACATTACAAGACACAGTAAGGTTTATTATCTCTCTCATCTCATTTTCCGTACCGCTTATTCCTCATTAGGGTCGCGGGGGTTGCTGGAGCCTATCTCAGCTGTCTTCGGGCACGAGGCGGGAGACACCCTGAATTGGTTGCCAGCCAATCGCAGGGCACACAAAGACATACAACCGTCACTCTCACCCTCACACCTAAGGACAATTTGGAGTTGTCAATCTGCCTGCCATGCATGTTTTTGGAGTGTGGGAGGAAACCGGAGGACCCGGAGAAAACCCAGGCGGGTCCGGGTCCGGACCACTCCAAATTGTGCCTAGGTGTGAGCGTGAGTGTGAGTGTGACTGTTATATGTCTTTGTGTGCCCTGCAATTGGCTGGCGACCAATTCAGGGTGCCCCCCGCCTCGTATTTGCAGCAGAAAGATCTCATATATAACCGTTGTATGATGAGATACTATCGTGGTATTTGGAGGGGACATGTGATGGAAAACCAATGATCAAACAGGCTGGGTGATAGCTACTTTAAAAATTACCTCAGGTGCCACATTATACAATGTACAACACATTCAAGCTGAAACATACCCCCTGCTCCCACCCCGAAAGGCTGTGTGTGAGATAATTTGAAGGACCTCAATGAGTTTTGCTTTATGCACAGAATGGCAAAAAGTAAAAGTGTTATCTCCTGGTGAGCTCACTCCATGCAGTGCATGGAGTGCTGCCTATATCTTTATACAGAGAGAGAGAGAGAGAGAGAGAGAGAGAGAGAGAGAGAGACAGGCGGATGGCTGGTTAGCATGTGTGTGTCTGTGTGTGTGAGCGTGTGTGTGTGAGTGTGTGTGTGTGTGCGTGTGTGTGTGCGTGTGTGTGTGTGTGTGTGTGTGTGTGGTGTGTGTGTGTGTGTGTGAGTGAGCGTGTGTGTGTGTGTGTGGCCTCCATCTTTTGGTGTGCCGAAGCACAGAGCATGAAATGGCCGTAAATTGGCTGTGTTGGCCCTCAGAGGAGTATTCTGTACAGATCATATCCGAATCCCTCGGTGAGTTTTGAACTCACGATCTGTGAGTTGTGGCCCTCTAACACGGTTGGCTAAAGAGTGTGAGAAAATGACAGGATGCACACATGGCAGTGTGCTCAGGGGACAGCACATTGGATGCATGAAAGAGAATTGTTAATTTCACAATACAGAATAATGTTTCCTCAAAAAGGGATACAATTAGGATATCGTTGAAAAAATTATTCCACAAATGTTAGCGGTCAACTTTTTCTTTGACATCTTTTTTTTTTTTTTTTTTTTTAATCACGTCTCCACAGTAGAGTAGCAGAGAGGTCAACTGTGACGATAGCCACAGCACAAGAAAAATAAGTTAGGGCAGCACAGGAAATATGATGACATATTGAAGAGTAGTATTTTTGATAAAACAAACACTTTTCAATACCGAATTCAAAAGGCGTCTGTTGGGTGTCTTCAAAAGATGACAAATTTTATTTAATTTTGGTCCTATTGATTTGAAAGTAATTTCCCCCCCTAAAAATAGGACTTACAACTTGACCTGGACATTCAATATTGCTCACTTGATTTTTATTGGAGCTGCTTTAACAAATGAGGAGTTATTTCTAGAGGAGCCCCGTAGTCAAGTGGTGAGCACCAGACTTCATCGTGAGTTCAAGACCTGATCCGGCCTACCTGTGTGGAGTTTGCATGTTCTCCCCGGGCCTGTGTTAGATTTCTCTGAGTCCTCCGGTTTTGTCCCACGTTCCAAAAACATGCATGGCAGGCTGATTGAACACTCTAAGTCAAAAATTTCCCTTTGTGTGAGTGTGAGAGAGGTTGTTTGTCTCGGTGTGACCTGCGATTGACTGGCAACCAATTCAGGTTGGTCCCCGTCGAGTGCCAAAGACAGCTGGAATAGGCTCCAGCACCCCCTGCAACCCTAATGGAAAGGTCTGGAAAATGGATGGATGGATGTTATTTCGAGTTGGAGAAGAGAGTGGGGGTTCAAATTTAGGTTAATTTGTGAAGCCACTTTTGTAAAACTGATAACATTTAATTTGCTCACAAGGATTTTGATCTTGTATCGGGTCTTTTGTTGGCTGTCATTTGACTGCATGTCTTATGCTTGTAGCAGACATACACACATTTTCAGCGATGATGTCTCAGATCCTAGTGAAAAGACACACATCTTTCATCATGAACTGCTTCAAACAACAACGTCTTCACAGACAAAAATGACTAAAATTACATGATTGTGTGTGTCTAATGAGCTGTGTCAGATTATTTTTGTTTGTTGGCCTTTTTTTATGGCAGACCGGTACCAGCAGTTGTTCTTTTTTGTCCTTTGGTTGAAAAGAAAGACATTTCATCGGCGCTATAAACTGCACATACAGTACTGTATAGCATATTTGACAATAAAGTTGACTTGACTTGTCTAAGCGCACATGGAATCTTTGGCCTGTGAGTGGCGCCAGCATGTCACTTCATGATGGTCATGCCTCTGGGAGCTTTATAAGGGGAACATGAGTGGCTATGAGGGCTGCGGGTCATTACACTCAGTTACCCGAAGCGCCTGTCAAAACGTTTATACACGCTTTAATATTGAAAATGCAGCTAGGGTACTACCAAATTGAGAATGATGAACAGTAACTTCCACCATCTTGGCGTCACATTATCATTCACGTTCTTGCACTCAGTACAATTACATTACAAGACACAGTAAGGTTTATTATCTCTCTCATCTCATTTTCCGTACCGCTTATTCCTCATTAGGGTCGCGGGGGTTGCTGGAGCCTATCTCAGCTGTCTTCGGGCACGAGGCGGGAGACACCCTGAATTGGTTGCCAGCCAATCGCAGGGCACACAAAGACATACAACCGTCACTCTCACCCTCACACCTAAGGACAATTTGGAGTTGTCAATCTGCCTGCCATGCATGTTTTTGGAGTGTGGGAGGAAACCGGAGGACCCGGAGAAAACCCAGGCGGGTCCGGGTCCGGACCACTCCAAATTGTGCCTAGGTGTGAGCGTGAGTGTGAGTGTGACTGTTATATGTCTTTGTGTGCCCTGCAATTGGCTGGCGACCAATTCAGGGTGCCCCCCGCCTCGTGCCTGAAGACAGCTGAGATAGGCTCCAGCACCCCCAGCGTCTCTAATGAGGAGTAAGCGGTACGGAAAATGGATGGATAGAAAACATCTTGTTCAAAAACATAATTGGCTCAAAAGATTTGACTTTGTTCACCAACTTGACGAAATAAAATTGCGTGAATTCAGCACAATTTTCTTCGGTTGAGTTGAACAATGAGAGCTGCACAAGGAAGTGACTCCCCTTTTATTGTTTCACTTTAATGACAGCTAAGAATGGTTAAAGCCACATTGACTGTGCACTCTGTTGTCTTATGTTTAATCCTGGATGAATAGGTTGTTTTGATTGTATTTATTGCCCTTTCACTTGACTCATTTATGTTTTTTATCTTGTATTAACTGTAAAAGAAAGTACAGGTATTGTTATTGAATATATTATATGGATGACTGTGTGAATCTTTGTGTGACTTCTCTACAGTGCTACATTATTATGAATTACATTTTTTACTTTGTAATAGTCTTAAAGCCGCTAAACTACGATGTTAGCGTTTCTGCTGAGTTAGCATAATGTATGCCACTAACTCAAAAAATCCCAGGTAAAGGGCTGCCTGTCGAGAGAGATGACATTTAATGCAATTTTGGATAGGAAATGTATACTTCAGTGTTTATTTGTTTGATTAACAGGTGAGATGTGGCAATGAAGGTCTCACATTTTCCGCTCCTGGTCCAATTTTGTCGCACTAATGCGTCTCCGCGCAGCGGCGAGCTGATAGCTGCTGACACTCAGACTAAACAAGATGGGAGTGGTGACAGCGGTCGTGGAATCCAAGCATGTGGACGGCACACCCTGCCAACGTTATGGATTTCAGTAAATTGTGAAAGATACATGTGCTTTATATCTTGCTATTGAAGGGTTTGAAAAAAACATCCAAGTTGGTAAACACATCTGCTTTTCATGGAAACAAAATTGGTGTATTAGCCGAGCGTAACTTGGCAAAGTGTCAAATTTAGGAATGTGAGGTTGGGCAGACAGCTATCCGAACATATAATCCTTTTATGGATGATATTTTTGCTGTTGTTGTAATTAATATACCCAGATCGTGTTTTTCAACATACATCTTACGTCTGTGTAAGCTCTCAGTCGTACAGGAGTGGTCCATCGATGAGAAAGTTTCTTCAGCCGTCATCTGTACAATTTTGAAGGTTTCGGACGTTTCGCCTCTGACGAAGCCTCTTGGATAGGAGGCGAAACGTCCGAAACCTTCAAAATTGTACAGATGACGGCTGAAAAAACCTTCTCAGCAACAAACATCTTAATTTTAAATTAATAAAGCCAAGCTTGCAGAATACAAACTTGGAAACCTAACTGCTTATGACACCATATGTGGTTAAAATATATAACACAATCGTTGATTATTTGTATTGAGCAACACAATATTAACCATGTGTAAAAGCCTGTTCAGCGCAATGAATAAGAAAATCATAGAAAAAATAATTGCACGTCATTTTCCAGTTTCTTGCTATTGTAGCCTCCTCGTCAAAACGAATGTGTCATAAATAAAATCTGACTATTTCACTTAATGACGAATGTCAACATTTAAGTTTGACTTTTTCAGTTAGTGTTTTCCATGATTACCTAATGTTTAACAATTATTATACCGATTTAGGAATATATGCAGCAGCAGGGAAGCAAGGTTTAGTTTAAAGTACTTATTTGCTTTCACCTTACTATCGGTTTTTTCTTTGTGCCATAGTAATTATGTTATAGCAAGACCGATAGTCAAAAGACATAGGCAGAATTAAGTACAAAAGTATAGGGATTTTTTTTAATGAATTATATATTCATTAAAAATATATATATATTCATTATATTCTGATGGCAGTGAATAACCGGAATTTGGGAGTAAGAATGTGCCACAATCGATAAATACAACCAACACAAGCGCAGTAGTAGGCTTAATTACATTAAATATTTGTATGAAAAATACTTCTCTGCCATCACTATAGGAATCCAATGAAAAATATTGTGTGCCACTTACACAGTTGCACAAACTGGTTCATTGGCAACCATTCATAGATTTGAAACCACATATGGCTGGACTGTCGTAAACCAAGACCCTCCTTTCGAATAACGGCAATACATTTGAACACCAAATTTCACAAGTGTTAAGTCGCAGGCTTCCTTAAGTCTCTGAAACCAAAACAAAATGGACCCGTAATTCATGTGATTGCTAAAACGAGGGTTTTTCCTAGCCAGTTTTACAGTCCTATGTCAACTGACAGTGGAGCAAAAGTGGTTTCACATGTTCATTTGTTTGTTTGGATGTCCTTTAAAACATGTTGACATTGGCCTTTTCTTGAATCCCAATAATTAAGAAGTTTGACTATGCCGTGTTTAACATCACCAACACTTGAGGTTTTCATTCACTTCAACCCAATCTATTTTTAATCGTTGGATAAAAAAGCAAGCATTGTGTGGTGTTAACGTGACTGTAGGCTTTACTTTCTTTGGCACACAGCAGCAGAGTGTCGGGCACATTTCTTTTGCCCAGCCGAATATAAAGTGAAACCTCATCCAGACGAGGTACAAATGAGTGTGGCCGTCTGAGCGAGCCAAGTGAGAAGGCTGACCTGAAGCCAAGCAGTCTTTCAGCAAGCCAGCCTCTGTCAGGTCAGGCGGGCCCGGAGTGCACAGCTTACCGGAAACCAGCCTAGTTTGATTGAGTTCCTGTTATTGACTGCCTTTTTTTCTGCCAGGCTAATTTTTTCCTCTGCCAGCTGTCAGGGGCCAGACTGCACAGATTTCAAGGCCTCGCTCACTCACTCATACCTTAAGACTGCAAACAGTCATTTATCACGCTGTGGCGAATATGACTTTTTGGAGAAAATGGGAGACACATTAAAAAAAACTCCACCCTTTTGAAAACGTGAGACACCCTAGAAATGGCAGAAATTTATCTGTGTGTTTTTACTTCTCTTATCCAATGGGGCATGCACCAGATGATCGCAACAGCTCATTACATACATGACCTTGTCTTTAAAAGGCTTTAAAAACTATAACATGAAATCATTCCAATGATAAGTCAAAGTCAAAGTCAGCTTTATTGTCAAATATGCTAATATGCATGACATACAGCACAGATGAAATTACTGTCCTCTCGGACCCAGCATGCAAATACTTAACAAACATAAAAATGAAAACGGCATTTTGTCAGCAGAGGGGAGCCGCTGCACGTTCACGCGCCGCCATCTTGGAAAAAAAAAAAAATTAAAAATAACAAATAATATGACAACACAAAGACACAGAGTCATTCATGCTTCAGGACTTGCTGTACCCTCTTTGTGATGACATGAAGCAGTTCTAGATGAAAGAGGAGAGGATCAAAGCATCCATTTCAGCAGTGGATCAGGGACGTCATGGTGGAATTTGCACGTCTACTACAAGCTAAATGTTGAAAGCAAACACGAAGCTGTAGCATCCATTGACAAAAAGACATTGTCTCACATCTCCTGTCCCACATAAATCCGCTTCAATTCCAAGCCGCGACAATTCCACATACGCATCCGCGCCCTGCGCTGACGCTCCTTTCTTCTTATCGCGGGCTCCTCAAGCCATGCATCATTTGTCATGCAAATAAATTATTTATTTTGGTGATGATACGAGTGCTGCGTGTCCTACCGGAAACAAATTCTTTATGTATTCTACATACTTGGCAATAAAGATGATTCTGATTCTGACTGATTCTGATTATAAACAAAAACAGGAGAATATGAATTGGCAATATTTCGTAAAGCAGAGCTTTAGTTAAACATGTTCTATGTGAACCCATCAGTCTAAATATTGTATTCTGCTTAATAACAGAAAAAGCAGTAAGACCCCTGTCCCCAAGTTGTATGCATCTCAGGGAGCAGCCTTTCGGTCCTGTACTGCCTCCTACTGACCGCGAAAAGTCACATCAAACGACCCACTGGCTCAACATGCTACCGTCACAGATATGATGTTGAACAGTAACTGTTCAGTGAAAAATAAATTGAAATCTCCTCTTAGCATATTTCTGCATGCAAGAGTCAAACTCAAAGCATCAATTGACCAGTAAATCAAGCACACTCAGTTGAAGCATGTGGAGGTGAAATGGTGAGAGGTAATTGGATTGGATTGGATGAAGGAGTCCAAGATCGCGCCCGAGTAGGCAGCCTCAGCAAGTGCTCTCATGAGCCTTGCTTTTTTTGGTTGTTTTTGTCTTGTTTTGTGTTTTCTTTTGTCACTTTGTGTTGTTGTGCATCGTTTGGAACGGATACGGATTGTTTTTCAGCATTTTTGGCCACGACATTCATCAAGGAGGAGACTGTGCTGAGCGGTTGCGCCTTTTCGGCAGCATTGTGCTTTTTTTGCGCCTGTAATGGGCAGCATCTTCACAGCCCCGCTTTGTTTAGCGGAAAGGTCAGTGCTGTTGGACACTCTGCGGCTGGATGGATGCATGGCTTGAGGAACCCGCGATAAGAAGAAAGGAGCGTCAGCGCAGAGCGCCGATGCGGATGTGGAACTGTTGCGGCTTGGTATTGAAGCAGATTTATGTGGAACAGGAGATGTGAGACAATCTCTTTTCGTCAATGGATGCTAACGCTGCGTGTTTGCTTTCAACATTTAGCTTGTAGTCGACGTGCACATTCCACCATGATGTCCCTGATCCACTGGTGGAAAGACGCTTTGATCCTCTCCTCTTTCATCTAGAACTGCTTCATGTCATCACAAATAGGGTACAGCAAGTCCCGAAGAATGAAAGTCTCTCTGTGTTTTTGTTTTGTCATATTGTCCCTATGTTGTCATATTATTTGTTATTTAGGTTTTTTTTGTTCTTTTGACTTCAAGACGGCGCCGCGAGAGTGGCTGCCTTTCCAGCAGCTCATGTATTTTGTTTTTCTACTTTCATTCCTTTCATCACTTTGCTGCTGTGAAATGTAAATTTCTACACTGTGAGACTAATAAAGGCATATCCAATCCAATCCAATTTGCATTTATTAGTCTCGCAGTGGAGAAATTTACATTTCACAGCAACAAAGTTATGAAAGTAGAAAAGCAAAACACAGGAGCTGCTGGAAAGGCAGCCACTCTCGCGGCGCCGTCTTAAAGTCAAAAGAACAAAAAAAAAAAGTAAATAACAAATAACATGACAACACAAAGACACAGAGAGACATTAATTCTTAAGCACTTTCTGTACCCTCTTTGTTACATAAAGCAGTTCCAGATGAAAGAGGAGAAGATCAAAGCGTCTCTTCACCAGTGGATCAGGGACATCATGGTGGAATGTGCACGTCGACTACAAGCTAAATGTTGAAAGCTAACACGCAGCCGTAGCATCCATTGACGAAAAGAGATCGTCTCACATCTCCTGTCCCCCATAAATCAGCTTCAATTCCATCCCGCGACAGTTCCATGTCGTGGTCAAAAATGCTGAAAAACAATCCATATCCGTTCCACACGACGCACAACAACACAAAGTGACAAAAGAAAACACAAAAACAAGACAAAAACAACAAAAAAAGCAAGGCTCATCAGAGCACTTGCTGACGGCTGCCTACTCGGGCGCCATCTTGGACTCCTTAATGTAATGTGGCGTTCTGGGCTACAGCACGCCTCCGCACAAAAAGGAGCCTGAAAGATGTGTCTGTGGTACAATAAGCTGGTGCATAATCACCATCTGGGCAGCTCAGCAGAGGCATGTGTCAGCCAGAAACAATAATAAAATTGTGGTCCTATTTAGTCTTCCTCCCCCAAGATGATTTTCTCACAGTCATGATATTTGCAGTCATGATATTTTTTTATTTTTTTTTTGCTTTTTTGCTTTTTTTTTGCTTTTAATGTGACTGGTGGGGGCATATCTACAAATATTTTTGAGTAAGGATCGCAAAGACCGGCGGTATTTTTAGTGTGAAAAATTAGATCTCTTTGGTACTTAAAGGAAAACTCGTCTGATGCTCCCCTGTGCTTCTAATATATCATCCTTCCACAATTTCATCAAGGATGCCTATGATTTATTACACAAACGTCACATCGGATAGGGGTGCGAATCCCAGTGGAACTTGCCGTCCAACAAGAGACTCATATTTTAACGATGAATGATATCAAGATGTATATGATAGCCATCCATGCACTTTGTTACAGCTTTCGCTGTTGTTAAAGCGCAATATAAATTAATATATATACATATATATATAGTATATTGTATTGTATTGTATTGTATTGTAATGTATTGTATTGTATACAGTGATAATTGTTCAAACCTTAATTATGCAAATGGTAATATCACAATATATGCAACTGAAGGATTGTCAGTTTTTAGCGAAAGTCATAAAAAATAAATACAACACTTGTACACAATCACTGAAAAAGCTGATTTGGGAAAATTAACCTGGGAAACACATGTGTCATCTTCAGTATTTTACAACCCTAATACAAACAGCAGTTGTAGACTTAGCATCACAAATACATGTCCTGATATATATTCCGCACTTACAAACAATTGAAATAATTATATTTTTTACATGTACTTTTTTTCACTAACCGCATAGTATGTTTGCATTGTAAAGTTAATGGGGTTTTCTGGCCATGTTAAAAATGTTCGAAAAGAGACATACTTTCACAATGATGTCACAATATTACCAGAAATAAAATTGGAATGTCATGCATTATACTACATACACTATAGCTCTCTCTCTCTCTCTCTCTCTCTCTCTCTCTCTCTCTCTCTCTCTCTCTCTCTCTCTCTCTCTCTCTCTCTCTCTCTCTCTCTCTCTCTCTCTCTCTCAGTTTCCCACTCAAATCTAATTTGTTGGAGCATGTGGTGCATTGCCCCATTTGCCCAAAATATAAAATAATCTTGAATATAATAATAACGATAATAATACATTTTATTTCCAAGCCCCTTTCAAAACTCTCAAGGAAATATAATTTACAGTAATTTAATTTAAAGCAGATTCTTTACTTACACATAATAATGTACAGTGTTTCATTCATTCAAAGTCATTACTCATTATGCATTAATTGTGTGTGTGTTTGTGTGTATGCGTGTGCGTGCGTGTGTGTGTGTGCATGTGAATGCTTGCGTGTGTATGTACGAAAAAAATGTTTTCTCAGTTGGTCTATTCAATTCTGCATCTGACAGATTCAGGAGAAAAGGTGATGGTCACACAATGGACTGACTCTAGTCACCTATTTAATGTTTCAAAGAGGCCTAAAGGTATAGTGGCGACATTCAACGTTTATGCCGCAAAGGCGGCAGGCCTGTGGCTGTCTTGGTAGGGGACACCATAAACCCGTTGCCAGCTAATTGGAGGGCACATAGAAACAAACAACCATTCACGCTCACGTGAACCCCTAGGGACCATTATGAAGTTTCAATCAGCCTGCCATGCGTGTTTTTAGAATGTGGGTGGAGACCGGAGGACCTGAGGAAACTGCCCGAGATATAGCAGTCAGCATTTTACTCCAAGCCTGTAGGCGGCAGTAATGCACATTACAAAATGGTTGACTCCTAACAAGATGTAAAGTTGTGTGAAAAAATAGACATTTTTGTTCTTATACCAAAGGAATAAAAAAACCTGGAAGGGAGTGTTGCATTTCAAGAAGATACTTGGACTATTGATTTTGGGGCACCAGCACGCCACCTGTCAGCAAACACACAAATCCATTAAGAGCGACCCGGTGGTGCTGATTGCTTTGGCCCTGACCTCAGCTGCTTATTTACTCAGGGCATGGTTGCCAATGGGGGGGGGGGGGGGGGGGGGGAATAATTTGAATTCCATCGAGTAGATTTGTGGCGGGGGTGTGGGTTGGAAGCAAACTCCCACCCACCACCACCCATGCAACTCACACAAACAGCCAGTCAGTGTCTGCAGGATGGGCTGAAGCCAGACTGCTGACACACGGCCGGCCGGCCCAAAGCCTGCCCGCCAGTGTGGAGAGTTGCTTGCTGTTGATACAGCTGGGCTCAGCTGAGGGGCCGAGAAGTCAAGTGACTTGACCGAGGTCATCTTGCTCACACACACACACACACACACACACACACACACACGCACGCACACACACACACACACACACACACACACACACGCACACGCACACACACGCACTCTCACACACACACACGCACTCTCACACACTCTCACACACACACACACACACACACACACACACACACACACACACACACACACACACACACACACACACACACACACATTGAAAAAGATTGCCCAATAACATATCAACCTGCATTGCTGTGATCAGATGGCTGACTCAACTTTTTTAATGGATTGTAAAATCCTCCCCGTGTAAGAACTGTGTCTTCAAGCCAAATCCAGAGTTTCTACATGTGAAATTTCAAAGTTGTCAAAAAAATATCCTTTAAAATTGATGGTCTGAATATATAAACTGAGTTTGGCAAGGAAAATGAAGAAAAAGTGCCCTTAAGACCTGCTTGTGGGGCATCAATTCTTTATAACTTCCACTAACAGCCCAGACTAAATTTAGGCGTTCCTCAAGAATCAAAGTTTTCTCCTGAGTTCAAAGTCAAAGTCAAAGTCAGCTTTTTTGTCAAATATGCTAATATGCATGACATACAGCACAGATGAAATTAATGTCCTCTCGGACCCAGCATGCAAGACATGCAAGGCACTTATAACGTGGCTAAAAAAGACATACAATTGACAACAGACAATACATGTAATTTCTGTATGTAAAGTGAGGTAGTGTCGTCTGGAAAGTGAGGAAGTGACGTATATAAAGTGACGTAATGTAGTAATGCAAAAACAAACAACAAGAAAGGGTTGAAGTGAGGTCTTGCAGAAAAAAATGAGAAAGAAGAAAAAAATAGAGTTCAGGGTGATCGTACAGCATGTAGCGTGTACTCAGAGTTCGGTGAGTGTGGCAGTGGGAAGGGGCAGGCTGGGCAGGGCTGGGAGGGAGTTGAGTCTCCGGACTGCCTGGTGGCAGAAACTGTCCTTGAGCCTGCTGGTCTTGGCTCGGAGACTCCGCAGTCTCCGACCCGATGGCAGCAGGCTGAAGAGGCTGTGGGAGGGGTGGATGGGATCGCCAGCGATCCGGATGGCTCTGCGGGTGATCTTCTCAGCTGTCCTCACGATGCGCTGCAGAGTCTTACGGCAGGACACGGTGCAGGCGCCGTACCACACGGTGATACAACTGGTCAGGATGCTCTCTATGGTACCGCGGTAGAAGGAGGTCGTGATGGGGGTCGGGGCTCCAACTCTTTTTTTTATTTATTTTTATTTTTTTTCTCATTTGTATTACATTAGCATACTGTACTGAATGTTGTCTTACTTTCCTGTTTAGACAGGGATTTGTGGCAGGTTAAGGCGCTTTAAAATGATCGCAAAATTTCCACAGAACAGAAAGTGATGAACTCATCTGGTTTGGGACTAGTGAGCTGTGAAAATTTAGGGTAATCCCAGTCAATGAATTAGAAAAAAAACACATCTAGAACAGGGACAACAGGAGGCTCAAGGTCATAAACAGAAATACATATACATTAAAAAGAAAAAGTGGTTCATTTATTTATCTTCTACAAAGCCAAAAAAGTCAGCATAAAATGTGGATTAATATTCCATCATTTCTATGAAAAACGGACGAAATGTTGATTAAAACAAAAATCCAGAAAAAAATTAAAAAATCCAAAATCCCCCCAAAAATGTAAGAAAACAGGGGGGTCTGAGGACATTTCAAACAGTATTTGCACAATGATAAATAAATGAGGTTATACTGTAGTTTTAAATTGTAATATCACCAATCACCATTAAATGGCAAGTATCTTAGTTGCTCTCACATAGGGACTTATACGGTCACACACTACAACCTGAGGTGTTTCACGCCAATTTCCTGAATTTGTCTTGATCATGACAACATTGATGAATACAAGTTCAAGGCCCCAATTCCACACCAATTTATATTCAAATTATTTTCAAATTGTTAAATCAATACAGTCACCGAACCATTGCGATACTGTAAAAATTGCAGTCATTTCATGGGTCCAACAACCGTAATTTATGAACAAGCAACAAATATATGTATTTGTTTCGACTTTCTGTGCCACTCAAAATGTAGTGACAACAAAGACATGTTATTCCACTAAATGTCAAAGGTAAAACAAACCCGTTTATCCACCTGCTAAAGAGGCATTTGGGAGCAAATTGAGGAGAGATCAGCAGTTCCAAGAATTTTTTGAAATTCCTCTTCATTAATGTGCCATCATAATATTTCTAAAATGTGCCTTCGTTGATTAGAGGTTGGAAACACTCCATTCTAAGTCTTTACTTTGCATTAATGTAGCCAACGGTGCAACATAGCACTGTTCCAGTGGATATTTAATTGCCCTTTTTTTCCTCAGCTGTCTCATGACTCTTCTGTCCAAAGTAGTTTTGCATAAAGGATAGAGTTTCATTGTCAAGTTCTTGTACTCTGCCCAGGCCTCCATCTCTATTTGTCTGCTCCTTTGTTAGACTAGTCACTCTTCCTGCTTGTGACAGGCCAGCAGAGTGTTTCCACCTCATGAGTTTGGTCCAGGTGGTTTTAATTCAAAACCCGAAGATTGATGAGCCTAGTTACATTTGTCCAGACAAATCGTAACACGGACTTAAACTGGATCATGCCAGACGCACACGTGCACGCACTGATTGAAAGGACGGGCGGGTGGGCACAGGTATTTGCAAGACAGCGCATCAGAAAGGTGTGCATCATTTTGGAGAGGTTTGCACAATGTTAGAATGATTGACGTTTGGCCTTCTCTCCTTACAAATAACTTTGTTAAAAAAGACATTGATAGACAAATGTTTTTTTTTACTTGATTCTGTTCATTTATCAGAAAATGGAGAAATTTACATTTCACAGCAGCAAAATTATGAAAGAAATGAAAGTACAAAAGCAAAACACAGAAGCTGCTGGAAAGGCAGCCACTCTCGCGGCGCCGTCTTGAAGTCAAAAGAACAAAAAAACAAAATAACAAATAACATGACAATTATAAAACAGATTGAAGAGAATCAAGTAAATTAACACTGCTCACGTGCCAATTTCAATGGCAGACCCCGATCTTTTTAATAATTGAAATACATCAACCTGAAATTTCAAACGTTCAAGACATTGTGGTAAGAAAATAAATACAAATTGCTTTCATATTAACAACTGCGTGTAAAACGTTCAAGATTGACATAAAACTGCTGGACAAAATTGGTGTGTCCAGAAGTTTAGTCGACAAATATTCTGCGTAATTACAGTAAAGTCTCGTTATATCGATATTCTCGGGAGTCGGAAAAAATATCGATATAACCGGACTATCGATATATCCGATCCTGCGGCATGTAAATGTTCTCCTTGCGTTCATAGAAATAGTATCGTAATAAGCAGTACTACCGATATAACCGATATCGATATAACAAGACTTTACTGCGTTTTGCGGACATTCTCATTAATTTATCAGTGCGGTTTTTCACGAAATATTTAACTCCCTTTCAAGTTCTCCCTTTCAATTCTTCTGGTGAAGCCTTAATGCAGTTCATGCATTCGTCTTTGCCTGGAACCTGGAGAGACCTGATGGAGTCCATCAAGGTTTTCTCCACAGCATTGATTTCTTCTTCTGTCCACTTTTTTACTTTCATTTTTACTTCTTCCATCCCGATATGAAATGGGACAGTAAATTAATATTCCTCCAAAAGTTAAGACACAGGCCAGTGCTGTCTAAAGTCATTATTGGTCTGTTTTTTAACAGTTTTGTAGTTTTTATATATCAAATGATAACACATTCACAAGCTCCGGCCTACCATCCAATTTACCTATTAGTAGTAAACACAGAATAAATATATTGAGTTCTACAAAATCAGGAATATGTATTTCAGTGCTATGTTCACGGTACAGGTCTGAATGCAATTCAGATTCTTTTTTGGTGGGATCAATTTATTTTGTAAGGGTTCACATTTCATGAAGAAATGCTTATCTATTTACTACTGAGAAAACATGATTTTAAAGATTCCATTCCGATTTCTATACACCCTCGACATTAACTTTAAGTTGTTCAATACTAAATATCCCATAGAATGTTATGAGGAGGAAGAGATATGGAGCATTTAACAACACATTATGGTCATCAAAAACAAAAATAATGTATCATATTTCCCATACCCATACAGTATATAGACCCCTACCACTGTTGCTAGTCAGATGATAACTCAGTCACGAACCAAGAGAAAACAGTTTACCTTTTGTTTGCTGTGGTGGAACAGGCACCTTCTTGACGAGCAGCATCTTTCCATCTGACCTACCTGCACAAAAAAACAGGTCTCTCTGACGGTGCACTCTGATATCATGGCCTCGGAAATCTGACAGCTCGTCCATTTCATTGTCTTTTAAATTGAGAACTTTGGACATTGTGGCCATGTGCTTTCTCAATTTTGTGGAAGACAATGCTTCCAGATTTTTTGCCCCGCAGTTTAGGGCTATGTGACGAATTACATAAGATCCTCGGTTAGAAATGCCTCGTGAGCTGTGTCTCAATAGTATGAAAAGCTGTTTTTCGCAAACGTTTTGGGAAAAAAATTGTTAGTTTAAATCAATTTTTCCTGAAGTGAAATTTTGACTGACAATTTCAGACATTATACGTTCATACGTGGACATTTCCCATTCACTTATCTTGGTGTGAAGATGGGATTTTTCTCGCTGCATCATAGGAGATTTTTTTGCTTGGAAGCCACTCTGTGGCCAATTTGACCTTTCTTTATTTTACGATCCCAAATGGAAAGAAAAATTCCAATTGCATGGTTTTTGGGGGTTTACACGATACCCTCGTGCAAACTGACTAATTGGAGCTGCTCTATTTGGTTGTTTTGTTAAAATGCATCAACTTCTGCTCTTTTTCAGAAAGGAGTGGGGGGAGAGATCGACAACATTTTGACCGACACCAGCATGCAATTGAACCCAATCGAACAAATATATCCAGCATGCGTCAGATGTGCGGCAGCATTCGGCAAATGGTTTCAAAGAGAGAAAAAAAAACAGCCACATTGTTTTTGTTAGAATGATCCCGGACGAGCCCCCAAAGTCATCAGATGACATACGTCTCCTGCCGGCAGTGGGGACAATCTTTCTGGTTCTGAGTCTCTGTCCACAGTGTCTGTCTGTCATATCTCTGACATCCTCTGAAGTGACTGGAAGCTTGTGGTCTTGCCAAAAAGAATATGTTTTCATCCAGTATCCCACATTCATGACGAGTATTAGCAAGTAACGTCATGGATGTCTGCACTTCAGGTGTAAGGAGAATGGAAACCTTTCGCCCTCGTTTACCATGTATTTCAATTCTTTGGAAGTGCCGACACAGTTTCCGCTCAAGGTCAGACAAAGCCAGCTCCACATCCGGATGTGTCGACGATGTATCTCTCAAAGTAAACGCAGTAAGTGGCATCTTAGAAACATCCCCTTCTCTTCTCCGGTTGAAAAGGATCATTTCGCAAAGTGTAACTTTTGCAAGTTCTCCCCAATGTTTCCTACTTGTGTCTTCTTTGAGTTTTGTTTGGTACACCTGTCTTTGGACCTCAAGATACTCATGCATCTTTTTCACATCTTCGGTAAAAGGCAGAAGTTGTGGAACATTCCATTTTGCCTCCCGCAGGTTTCTGAGGGCCTTTAAGGACACGCATTCACTCCATCTGGTGCAACAGATTTGTTTGAACACCCGTGCATTATTAATGGCATTGTCATCACCTGAGATTATTCCTTCACATTCAATAATATTTGCTATTTCCCTGAGGTTGTGGCCTTACTTTGAATGCATTTAATTGCTCATTTAAGCCAGCCACCTTCCTCACTGCTTTGATCACATGAGGGAAATTTACTGGGATCAAGAAATCCACCATGTCTTTAAGCTTTCCATTTTTCTTCCCCTGTAGAGGCAGTCGTCCTGTCTCACGCATCTTCTGTCTGATGTACTCATGTTTTGAGACATCATGCCCGTGCTTATTGAAGAGGTGTTCCCATAATTTCAGAATCACCTTTTCGTTACGCACAGCATTTGTGATTGCATCAAGCACCATTTTCCAAAACTGTTCATTTACACCATCTGGAACTGGCTGAGCATATTCACACATGGCCTGAACCATAGTCTTTCCTGGTTTCAAATTTTGCACATGCATGTTTAAGTGACACCCCTGCATGTGCATCCACATTGCTCTCGTCATAAAGTAGCCCTGACAATTCACACAATGCATGTAATCTTTGGCTTCAACATTTTTTTTTTGGATTGCTGACGAGGTATCAACATTCCTTGACCTTCACGAAGAACGTCATTTTTATGGGCACGATTCCCTTTATTTCTGAGAAGATCCAGTTGGATTCTTCTCCCTTTGGAGCCAGTTGGAAATTGAAGCACATTTGCCACTTCATGGGGTATCTTTGTGTTGTGTTATCAAATGGCATGCAATTTTTCTGTAAGGGTTGAAGCAAAACACACAAAAGTGAAATTTGTTGCAGAGCCTGCCACCATCTGTTTTCCTTTTAAAAGTCATGACCTCCATATCAGAACCACTGGATGAAGCTGTTTGCTGGTGTTCTGAGTCCGATGAGTCGGCACAATTCACACGTCTTTGTGTCTGTGGCTTAGAGGAAATGGCCAGGTGTAAACTTTTTGATTCATGAGGTTTATTCGTGTCCAGGGTAGAAGAAGGTGTCACATGTCTTTTTTATGTGAAGTTACATGTACTTTCCGTGGGTTGGTCGAAGGCACTTTCCATCTCTTTGTCCTCTTGTTCTTCTGCTGCTCTGTTTCTTCACTCACGTCACTTGTTTGTTCTCCAGGTTTGGGAACATATTCATCATCAATATTGTCAGAACTCGACGGAGAATCGTCCATGGCTTGTTCAACCAATCAATTCATGTTAAGCTGAATGAGGAAGAGACAGAGAGCGAGATTACGAACCGTAAAATCCTGTACATAATTTGTGCCCCCCATTCTTGTGTGTGTGTGTGTGTGTGTGTGTGTGTGTGTGTGTGTGTGTGTGTGTGTGTGTGTTTGTGTGTGTGTGTGTGTGTGTGTGTGTGTGTGTGTGTGTGTGTGTGTGTGTGTGTGTATAAAAATAAAAAAATCCTTGTCTCACCCACCATGGGTGGTGTCTGTCCCCCATTTCAGCTCGGGTCCTCTACCAGAGGCCAGGAAGCTTGAGGGTTCTGCGCAGCATCCGTGCTGTTCCCACCACTGCACTTTTCTGGACCGAGCTATCCAATGTTGTTCCCGGGATCTGTTGCAACCACTCGTCGAGTTTGGGGGTCACTGCCCCGAGTGCTCCGACCACCACAGGCACGAGTGTCACCTTTACTTTCCAGGCTCTCTCCAGCTCCTCTCTGAGCCCTTGGTATTTCTTGATTTTCTCATGTTCCTTCTTTCTGATGTTTCCATCACTCGGGACCGCTACATCCACGACAATGGCTTTCTTTTTCCCTTTATCTATGACCACGACATCTGGTTGGTTGGCCATTACCATCTTGTCGGTCTGTATCTGGAAGTCCCACAGGATCTTTGCTCGGTCATTCTCCATCATCTTGGGAAGTGTTTCCCATTTTGACCTTGGGGTGTCCAGTCCATACTCCGCACAGATGTTTCGGTAGACTATGCCAGCCACCTGGTTATGGCGCTCCATGTAGGCTTTCCCTGCCAGCATCTTACACCCTGCAGTTATGTGTTGGATTGTTTCAGGTGCCTCTTTGCACAACCTACACCTTGGGTCTTGTCTGGTGTGGTATATCCCTGCCTCTATGGCTCTGGTGTTCAGGGCCTGCTCTTGGGCAGCCAGGATGAGTGCCTCTGTGCTGTCCTTTAGGCCAGCCCTCTCTAGCCACTGATAGGACTTCTTAAGATCAGCCACTTCTGCTATGGTTCGGTGGTAGATCCCGTGTTGGGGCTTTTCCTCCCATGATTGTCCCTCTTCCAGCACCTCATCCTCTGTTCCCCATTGTCTGAGACATTCTCTGAGTACATCATCCGTTGGAGCCTTCTCTTTGATGTATTCATGGAGCTTGGATGTTTCATCCTGGACAGTGGCTCTCACACTCACTAGTCCCCGGCCTCCTTCCTTACGGCTTGTGTACAGTCTCACGGTGCTGGACTTGGGATGGAACCCTCCGTGCATGGTGAGGAGTTTTCGGGTCTTAACATCCGTGGTCTGAATCTCTTCCTTTGGCCACCTTATTATTCCTGCAGGGTATCTGATCACTGGCAGGGCATAGCTGTTTATTGCCTGGGTCTTGTTCTTGCCATTGAGCTGGCTTCTGAGGACTTGCCTCACCCGCTGGAGGTATTTGGTCGTAGCCGCTTTCCTTGTTGCTAGTTCGAGGTTGCCATTGGCCTGTGGTATACCGAGGTACTTGTAGCTGTTTTCAATGTCTGCTATTGTTCTTTCAGGGAGTGAGACCCCTTCAGTGTGGACTGCCTTGCCCCTCTTAGTCACCATCCGACTACATTTCTCCAGCCCGAATGACATTCCGATATCACTGCTGTAGATCCTGGTTGTGTGGATCAGGGAGTCTATGTCATTTTGATGGACACTTGCGTTAGTGGCTTGCCATTGGCTTCAAGTGTGGTTTTCCACATCCTCATCGAGTTTGCAACGAAGGCTCTCAGGGTCCTGTTGACCTTATACAACTCCAAGCATTCAGTGATCCATGTGTGTGGCATCGAGTCATATGCTTTCTTGTAATCAATCCAGGCTGTGCACAGGTTGGTATGTCGGGCCTGCAGTCTTAAGCGACTGTTCTGTCAACCAGTAACTGATGTTTGGCACCTCTAGTATCTCTACTAATGCCTTTCTGAGCTTTGCTCATGTATTGATCCATGTGTCCACTTATCTCAGCCGCAATGATGCCTGACATGAGCTTCCATGTTGTGGAGAGACAGGTTATTGGCCGACAGTTGGAAGGAACTGCACCCTTTGAGAAATCCTTCATGATCAGGATTGTTCGCCCTTCGGTTAGCCATCCTGGGTGAGTCCCATCCCTCAGCAACTGGTTCATTTGTGCTGCTAGGCGCTCGTGGAGAGCTGTGAGTTTCTTTAGCCAGTAGATGTGGACCATATCCGGGCCTGGTGCCGTCCAGTTTTTCATACCTGAGACTCTTCCTTGTATATCTGCCGCTGTGATGGTAACTGGGTTCTGTTCAGGGAGGTTGCTGTGCTCCTCTTTCAGAGTCACCAGCCATTGTGCACTGCTGTTATGTGCGACCTCCTTCTCCCATATGCCTTTCCAGTATCTTTCAGTTAACAGCCTTGGAGGGTCAGCTAATATATATATATATATATATATATATATATATATATATATATATATATATATATATATATATATATATATATATATATATATATATATATATATATATATATATATATATATATATATATATATGGCAACATTGAAATAAACAATTTCAAAAGATCTCTCTGGTGCAAATTTTGAACTTCAGCATGCTCATTCCCGTATTAGACATTGTAATAAGAAGTTTTGAAAAGATGCTAGTTGGACCATAAGCGATGCAGCCTATCGAAGTGTTGCTTTAATTACTCTTGAAAAGCATTTTCACCCGGAATCATACATACATACACTGTATGTATGTATGATTTCATCCAGTGATTTCATGGTATCCTTTATTAGTCTCATAATGTTATGAGAGTGAATAAGAATCTAATATCTATTCAAAACATACCAAGAAATATTAAATCCAGGTTTTCAAAAATTATGTTTTCCCCCAGATCTATGATTATTAGAATCATAATCAGAAAGCCTTTAATAGTCCCACAATGGGGGAATTTGCAATAGATTAAGCACGATAGATTCTTATGATGATACTGACCGGCCTCTGGAGCTCAGGGACACTTGCACTATGACCAACATCACTAGAAGTGTGGTCATGGCTGTTGTCATCATTGGAGCTCTCTTTGTGATTTATCTGAAAAACAAACAAAAAAATCATCAAATCAACTGCCAATGAAAGAATGTTTGGTTACAGCATAAATGGGTTTCTATCTTCAGATATTATGTGTCACAAAATGCAGATGGCTGAAGTCTAAGGGTTTGACACTGTAACTGAAGTTGCAAGTTTTTTAAACATTGTTGATAAAGTTAAGTTTAACTTCATTTCATTTGTGGCAGATTATAGTTCAGCGAACGTTGTATTCAGTGAAATTCAGTCCTTACCTTTGTTGACATTTGTGGTTGAGTCTTCTCAGATCTCTCCATCTCATATCCCATCCAACGACTTTGATCCTGCAAAAACAAAAAATAAATTTTGAGATGTTAACCATGTTGTTTCTTTTTATTTATTGATTGTCATTTGTGGCACTTTTGGAAATACAGTTGTATAGCATGTTTTTTTTGCCATAACCGCCAATATCAAAGTCAAGTCAAAGTCAAAGTCAGCTTTATTTTCAAATATGCTAATATGCATGACATACAGCACAGCAGCAATTAGTGTCCTCTCGGACCCAGCATGCAAGACACTAATAGTTGGCTAACGTGGCTAAAAAAGACATACAATTGACAACAGACTATACATGTAATTTCTGAATGTAAAGTGAGGTAGTGTCGTATGTAAAGTGAGGTAGTGACGTATGTAAAGTGAGGTAGGGACGTATGTAAAGTGTGGTAGTGACATATATAAAGTGACGTAATGTAGTCATGCAACAACAAACAAGAAGAAAGGGTTGAAGTGGTTGAAGTGAGGTCTTGCAGAAAAAAATGAGAAAGAACAAAAAATAGAGTTCAGGATGATAGTACAGCGTGTAGCATGTCCTCAGAGTTCGCTGAGTGTGGCAGTGGGAATGGGCAAGTTGGGCAGGGCTGGGAGGGAGTTGAGTCTCCGGACTGCCTGGTGGCAGAAACTGTCCTTGAGCCTGCTGGTCTTGGCTCTGAGACTATTGGAGAATATTGGTTAATGGCTTGATCTGCTCTATTCAATGCAAAGAACTAAATGATCACTGTCCTTATATCTGACAAGAATTCCAATAAATAGCCTTGAAACATTTTCAAATTCTGAGATTACAATTGCTGCCACTTTTATTCCTGTCTCTGGCTGTTTGGATCAATCTGTATATTTTGAAAACATGCAAGGATGCATCTGGGAAATTAAAAAAGGGTTGTGTCTGAAAAGGGGGCCAAAGTCTAAAATGGATGTGGCCAGATTTAACTAGATTGCCCAAGTATACAAAACTGATTGGAATAAACTAAAATACATTCATTGGAGCATGATATTTCTAAATTGCAAATAATAAAACATCATTTGTCTACAATCTATATTTCTAATATACAAACAATTTTAATTCAAGTCAAATAATTTATTCATATATAAAATAAACAAACTATTTCTATTTTATTACTTAAGTTACTACACAATAAATGCTGTGCTATTTTGATATGCTACGTTACTGATATGACAAAGAGAACAGACTTAGCACAATATTTCTCATGAGTGTCTACTTAAATTTCTTTGATTGGAAGATTTCCAATGTGCTGCAACAGCTCTGAAATAATGTCCCTTATCCGCTAAATTCGAATCGTTAACAGCATTTTGCTGAAACGAATTGTCACTCCGTTGCTTCTTAAAAAAATGAAAATATGTTTGTGTTTAATAGCTTTTAGGGTTTTCCTCCTTTTCTCTCGCTCCATAATGTAACCATTTATGTTGATGTCGTTCGAGGTAAATACTGCAATGTATCATGGGTATATGATTATTCGATTATTTTATGTCAGCAGCCACCAGCGAATCACGACGAAAGTTAAAACCTCTCAAGCAAAACAAACAGTTCAATTGCTGTTTAACGAAATTTGTTTCTTTAGCTATTTTAAAAGAAGTATGTCATATGAGGCGCAGATCACGTAGCAATATGGGCCAATCGTAATAGACGCGCGCCGGTGCTGGCGCAGTGGAGTTACAAAGTTGCACCAGCGGCTGTCAAAATGCGTAAATGGGGCGGCCCAAATGCATCGCTGCACATGTGTTTTTGCGTTTACAATAGAATTGGGTCTGCAGTATTAGCTAAATGTATCAATTTAATTCGATTTTATAAAAATCATCGAATAATGCTGACTGCACTGGCCCATGAACCATGGTGAAGGTGTTGACAACAGTCTCAAATATACGATTTATGAGACCAATCTATGTCACCGTAGTTTCATCATTATCCGAACGAAATATGCTGGATGCTCTCGATGCTAGTGTGCCACGTTTTTGGCATAAGGCCGTGACATCGAATGCTACATGCAGCGCACCAATTGTAGGCCTCGTGTTACTTATACGTATTTTCACATATGATCATTTTCACATATGCTCATTACACATGCTCATTCCTCTACTGCTACAATGTCTTACTTGCTTAAGGTTGTCCATCGTGTCTGATGATGACAGTCCAGCTCTACTTCTTCTTGTGGGACCATTTCATGTGACTGTATAGTCCAATCCATGATCCACACTGCTTGCCACAGGCAGAGCAGGTGAAGGCATTGACTGGGGTTGTGGGTATGGCACTGGCATGATGTCTCCTTTGAGGTTTTCTGGTCCGTCGGTCACCTCGGTTTTCCTCAAGTTTCTAAATGCCTTGTTGAAGGAGCTGCCGCCGGATGGAGCGTTGAGCTGCAATGTCTTCTAGCTGGGTCGGTCGGGTTCAGGCCGCATTTTTTCATGGCAGTCTTCACCTGGTCTTTAAAGCGTTTTTTTGGGGCCTCCTGCCAGGCGACGGCCGAGATGGAGCTGGCCATAAAGCACCTTACATGGCAAGCGCTCTTCTGGCATCCTGATCACATGGCCTAGCCAGCGAAGTTGGTGCTGGGTGACTGTAGCTTCCACACTGGGGCAGTCGGTCTGTCTCTCCATTCCTCTTCACCCTCTACACCTCGGACTTCAACTACAACACCCCAACCTGCCACCTTCAGAAGTTCTCTGACGACTCAGCTATTGTCGGCCTCATTACAGAGGGAGACGATAGGGAGTACAGGGGACTGACAAAGGACTTTGTGGACTGGTGCCAGCAGAATCACCTCCAGATCAACACTGGCAAAACCAAGGAGCTGGTGGTGGATTTCTGCAGGAAACAATCGTCACCTGCACCATTGAACATCCAGGGTTCGGACATTGAGAGGGTGACCTCCTACAAGTACCTGGGTGTTACTCTCAACAATAAACTGGACTGGACAACAAACACGGATGCCCTAATCAAAAAGGGACAGAGTCGCCTCTTCCTCCTCAGGAAACTGAGGTCTTTTGGAGTTCAGGGGTCACTCCTAAAGACCTTCTATGACTCTGTGGTGGCATCAGCCATCCACTATGGCATTGTCTGCTGGTCAGGCAGCATCACCACCCGGGACAGAAAAAGACTGGAGCGCTTTGTCAAGCGGGCCAGTTCTGTCGTGGGCTGCTCGCTGGACTCTCTAGAGGAGGTGGGCAACAGACGGATGCTAGCTAAACTAAAAGCTATGACGGACAGCCCCTCCCACCCCCTCCTGCCCATCCTGACAGCTCTGGGTAGCTCCTTTAGCCAGAGACTATTACACCCGCGCTGCAAGAAGGAGAGGTACCGCCGCTCGTTCCTACCGACTGCTGTCAGGCTTCACAATTCCCAATGATCACATGTGAAAAAAAACAAAAAAAACTGGACACTTGTAAATATGGGTTGTTGCAATATATCTAAATGCATCTCTTGATTCTGCACTATGTACAGTCTTGTTTATAGAACGGTTTTTGCACATCTACATTTGCACAGTATACAGTTGACATTTTTATTTTGTTATGCTTAGAATATCTTGTTTTCTATCCTTTCACTCCCACCCCAACCCCATCCCTCTTCAATTGCTGCTGTGGACTGCAAATTTCCCCATTGCGGGACGAATAAAGGTATTCTGATTCTGATTCTGATTCTGATAGCCCAAGGATGCATTGTAGGCACTTGATGTGGAAGGCCTCAAGCGTCCTGAGGTGGAGACTGGACAGGGTCCATGATTCGCTGCTGTAGAGGAGGGTTGACACAACAACAGCCCGATAAACTGCAGTCTTGGTGTGGAGTTTGAGATCTTTGTTTTGAAAGACTCTCCTCCTAAGTCTGCCAAAAGATGCTGATGTTTGTTTGATCCGGTTTTGTATCTCTCTGTCGATGCTGCAGTCATCAGAGAGAAAGCTGCCCAGGTATTTGAAAGAGTCCATGATTGCTAGTGGCTTATTGGAGATGGTGAATGTTGGTGGATGAACTGGAGGAATGGATGCCCACTGACAGATTACCTCAGTCGTTTCCACATTGACAGAGAGGCCCAGTCTACCATAGGCATCTGCAGCAGCTGAGAGACTAGCTTGTAGTGCTTCTGGTGTGTGGGCCACAACTGCACAGTCACCTGCATATTGGAGTTCGATGACTTGCTCTGATCTTACTTTCGTGACTGACTGGAGCCTCCTGATGTTGAATAGATTTCCATTAAGCCGGAAATCTATGGTAACCCCACTGTTCTTCTCGATCCTCTCATGGAGCAACAGTGTCACACACAGGAGGAACATGTCGAACAGGACTGGTGCGAGGACACATCCCTGGCGTACACCAGTCTGCCACATTAGGGTCGGATTCACTCACACAGTTTTTTGGTCTGGAATGCCCCCGTGGAGACACTTTAGGGAATGTCATGAAACATCTTTAAAACATGGTTTGAAGTCTCTCAGAGCAATTTGCCCGTGGTGACCTCATTTTGAAGTCTCTCAGAGCAATTTGCCCGTGGGGACCTCATTTTAGGTCCCCACTGGTACACGAGTCCCCACCGGGCTGCGTGCAGTCAGGTTGATGTCCCAACCTTGGGGACATCAACAGGGTCGTGCTGTCACAAGTGCACACTTGACTGAATTGTTTCCTAGCCACAGGCTCTGCATCAGCCTTTGCACAGCCTTTGCATCATAAACTTTGAATGTCTCGACCGTTCCATTATGCCTATTTGAAACATTAAATAGGTGACTTGAGCAAGTCCATTGTGTTGCTGCCCTTTTATTGTCCTTGTTTACATTTTCTCCTGACTGTACCAGATGCAGAATTAAATACTGTTGTCAACTTGAGAAACCATTTATTCCAACACAGACAGACACACCCATGCACACACACACACACACACACACACACACACACACACACACACACACACACACACACACACACACACACACACACACACACACACACACACACACACACACACACACACACACACACACACACACACACACACCACACACACACGCACACACACACACACACACACACACACACACACACACACACACACACACACACACACACACACACACACACACTGTTTTGAAGCTCCTATCCTATCTATGACACAGCACAACTGGCTTTGTGTAAAAGGGAATGGCCACCGCTGCACTGGGCACGTCAGCTGCTCTTATCCGCCAGTCACAAGGGAGACTGGCAGGACACGCAGGACGGGAGGGGGGCAGAGGGGTGTAACAGTACATAAGAGTGAATGGTGGGTCTGCCACGTAGCCACCCGTGTGGTTCATTTCTCGCGGGGGAGCCCTGCTGTGCTGAGCAGGCATGCATAAGGCAGATAACCACGCTGGATAATGAATACGCTCAAGCACAAACAACACACTGCACCAATATCCACTGATTTGTCAAATACAAAATGGCTTGTGCATTGTTTCGTTGCATGTTTATGGTGATACCTTGTACCAAACATGTCCGTCATCACCTTAGCGTTTGACCAGTTGATAACACGTTTCTTCCAAAACAATCATGCACAGTATAAATGTTTAAAAAAAGAAGTGCAGTAAGTGCATGCCTTGCAGGCTACATATTTTACTGGCACGACTGCTTCTCTTCGTCTCACACTGGTTAGTTTCCAGCCTTTTTGGTGGGGAGCCTGCACTTCCTCAGGCCTCTGCTAACGACGGAGGACTGGCCCGCAGGGAGCCACCGCTGTAATACTAAACGGAGCCGTCTACCGCTGCGTCTGCAATGTGGTGCCAGTGGGCCCGCCTGCCTACCCGCCTTCCTGACTTCAAGAAGCGCACTCCGACAAGATAGCCTTTCCAGAGTCACTGCTTCAACACAACTAAATTAAGGCAACTTTGAAATGCATGCGATTGCTTTTGGAGGTGGATGGCTTGTCGGAATGCTGATTTAAAGGTCCTAATGAATGTAAGGTCCTGTCAGAAGGACGTTAAAATAATCAAGTCTACTCGAGATAAAATCACATAGGGCTGCGACTAGTCAGCAAGGAACATGCACCCTTAAAACTGAAAATGTTTTTTTTAGCTGGTAAAAAGCAATTTTGCTCATTCAATGCATTTATTTATTTATTTATTTATTTATTTATTTATTTATTTGTTTGTTTATTTATTTACTTATTCAACTTACAGCAATGCTATTTTCTTTCATTCATTTGGTGATTTTCCGATCCACATTATCTCAGAAGGGTCGCAGGTGCTGGAGGCAATCCCAGCTGTATTCAGGCAGTACGCAGGGGGCACCTTGAACCGGTTTACGCAGGGGGCACCTTGAACCGGTTTACAGCCAATTGCAGGGCATACAAAGAAGAACAACCATTTTCGCTAACACATCCAAGGGACAATTTAGTGCATGTTCAATCAGTCTGCCATGTATGTTTTTAACTATCTATCTATCTATCTATCTATCTATCTATCTATCTATCTATCTATCTATCTATCTATCTATCTATCTATCTATCTATCTATCTATCTATCTATCTATCTATCTATCTATCTATCTGTCTGTCAATCTGTCAATCTGCCAATCTGTCAATCTGTCAATCTGTCGATCGGTCGGTCGGTCGACCTGCCTGCCTGCGTGCCTGCCTGCCTGCCTGTCCATCAATGTGTGTGCATGTGTGTGTATGCGTGTGTGTGTGTGTGCGTGTGCGTGTGTGTATATGTGTGCGTGTGTGGGTGCGTGTGTTTGTGCATGTATGTGTGTGTGTGTGTGTGTGTGCATGTGAGTGTGAGCGTGTTTGTGTGTGAGTGTCTGTGTGTGTGCACGGGTGTGTGTGTCTGTGTTGGAATAAATTGTTTCTCAAGTTGACAACAGTATTTAATTCTGCATCTGGCAGAGTCAGGAGAAAAGGTAAAAAAGGACAATAAAAGGGCAGCAACATAATTGACTTGCTCATGTCACCTATTTAATGTTTCAAATAGGCCTAATGGAACGGTGGAGACATTCAAAGATTATGCTGCAAAGGCGGCATGCCTGTGGCTGGGAAACAATTGAGTCAAGTGTGCACTTGTGACAGCACGACCCTGTAATGAATCATTTAGTGACTCAATGTGCAATCAGCCAAAAGTTTCCTCAATCAGTCTGCTATTTCTGGGGGCAAAACAGTGTCACATAAGTCGTGTTTTCAATTTTGTGGAAGAAAAACAATAAAGTAGAACTGGTGCTAAGTGAATTGTAAATGATTATGTAATCTTGACTAATCACATGGCTCTCTGGGCTGTGTATTGTCGCACATTCATGCCAAACTGCGCTCGCTGATATGTCGCCACATGGTATGAAACGCCTGGTCTTCGCCTCCTCTGGCTCTCTTTTATCATTCAGCAAACAAGTGAAAACGAGCGCCTGCCCCATACATGTTGTATGGAATTCTAGCCATTCCCCTGCGTCCGATTTTCCTGCCTGCTAATGTAATCGGAGGGAAACAGAGTCGGCTTCCCAACTCCACAGCCTCCAGATAAGAGCCATTTATCACGTATCGCTCCTCGGCTTCCCGCTTCGTTCCAGGCCTGGCCAGACGAAGGCCCGGACCCTGTCAAATCACTGAACCAGTCTCCAGAGGGACGTTTGGGTGACTGGATCTTTGGCTGGGCTCAAATGGAACGTTGACGATAACGAGACATCTATGTTACGAGCGAGGCTTCTACTCCAAAAAGGTCAAAGAAACATTGGGCTGGCACGTTGCGCATATGTGTGTCATTATGATTTTATTGGTTTTGACGCATTCAGGTGGAAAGACAATCCAAAGGGGAGAAGGAAGTTGGCATGCTCTTCATGTGAACACGGGAAGCTGATTGAAAGAAACGTGCTTCACAAAATGTTCAGGCAGCTTTTTCTCAGTGACGCACAACCATGTCATTTTTCTGTCACTCTTTGCGGAAAAGATATGTTTAAAAGCAGACTTCAGAGACAATAAGGGGGCATACAGTATTCAGTGATTTATTTTTACAACTTTTAAAAACAGTTCCCAGGTGTGCACATTATACAGTCTATTTTGTATCTTGGTGAACTGAACCTGATTTGAACATTTGACTAGCTAATCATGGACCTGAGCCCTGCTCCATTTTGCTGCATGGGCCAATGGTGGGTAGTGCTCTTGTGAACAGAGCTAGGGGTGGTGCACTTTAAGGCATGAACCTTAAAAAAATATTCTAGTTTCACTCTTAGTGGCAGCACCTCAACACCAAGTAGCATTTTTTTTGTGAAATGCTGTCCAGATGTGCCAATTGTATATATATATTATATATATATATATATATATATATATATATATATATATATATATATATATATATATATATATATATATATATATATATATATATATATATATATTTCTGTATATATATATATATATATATATATATATATATATATCTCATCTCATCTCATTTTTCGTACCGCTTATTCCTCATTAGGGTCGCGGGGGTTGCTGGAGCCTATCTCAGCTGTCTTCGGGCACGAGGCGGGGGACACCCTGAATTGGTTGCCAGCCAATCGCAGGGCACACAAAGACGTACAACAGTCACTGTCACACTCACACCTAAGGACAATTTGGAGTAGTCAATCTGCCTGCCATGCATGTTTTTGGAGTGTGGGAGGAAACCGGAGTACCCGGAGAAAACCCACGCGGGTCCGGGGAGAACATGCAAACTCCACACAGGGAGGCCGGACCGGGACGCGAACCGGCGATCTCTGCACTGTGAAGCCGGTGTGCTAACCACTTGACTACCGGGCCGCCCTATATATATATATATATATATATATATATACAGTAAAGTCTCGTTACATCGATATTCAAGGGAGTCCGAAAAAATATCGATATAACCGGGACTATCGATATATCCGACCCTGTTTGCATGTATTTTTCTCCGTGCGTGCATAGAAATAGTATCGATATAACCGGGACTATCGATATATCCGATATCGATATAACGAAACTTTACTGTATATATAGCGTTACGCAATATGCAATTTTGCATCGACAAGATGCGACATATATATATATATATATATATATATATATATATATATATATATATATATATATATATATATATATATATATATATATATATATATATATATATATATATATATATATATGCCAAACATCAGCTGCTGGTTGACAGAACAGACGCACAAGACTGCAGGTCCCGACATACCAACCTGTGCACAGCCTGGATTGATTACAAGAAAGCATATGACTCGATGCCACACACATGGATCACTGAATGCTTGGAGTTGTACAAGGTCAACAGGACCCTGAGAGCCTTCGTTGCAAACTCGATGAAGATGACACTTGAAGCCAATGGCAAGCCACTAACGCAAGTGTCCATCAAATGTGGCATATACCAAGGTGATGCACTCTCCCCACTGCTGTTCTGCATAGGACTGAACCCCCTCAGCCAGATAATCGCCAAGACAGGCTATGGATACCGCCTCAGAAATGGGGCTACGATCAGTCACCTCCTCTATATGGATGACATACAGCTGTATGATAAGAGCGAAAGGGACATAGACTCCCTGATCCACACAACCAGGATCTTCAGCAGTGATATCGGAATGTCATTCGGGCTGGAGAAATGTAGTCGGATGGTGACTAAGAGGGGCAAGGCAGTCCACACTGAAGGGGTCTCACTCCCTGAAGGAACAATAGCAGACATTGAAAACAGCTACAAGTACCTTGGTATACCACAGGCCAATGGTAGCCTCGGACTAGCAATAAGGAAAGCGGCCACGACCAAATACCTCCAGCGGGTGAGGCAAGTTCTAAGAAGCCAGCTCAATGGCAAGAAAAAGACCTGGGCAATAAACAGCTATGCCCTGCCAGTGATCAATTACCCTGCAGGAATAATAAGGTGGCCAAAGGAAGAGATTTAGACCACGGATGTGAAGACCCGAAAACTCCACATCATGCATGGAGGGTTCCATCCCAAATCCAGCACCCTGAGACTGTACACAAGCCGTAAGGAAGGACTAGTAATTGTGAGAGCCACTGGCCGGGATGAAACAGCCAAGCTCCATGAATACATCAAAGAGAAGGCTCCAACGGATGATGTACTCAGAGAATGTCTCAGACAATTGGTAACAGAGGATGGGGTGCTGGAAGAGGGACAATCATGGGAGGAAAAGCCCCTACACGGGATGTACCACCGAACCATAACTGAAGTGGCGGATCGCAAGAAGTCCTATCAGTGCCTAGAGAGGGCTGGCCTAAAGGACAGCACAGAGGCACTCATCCTGGCTGCTCAAGAGCAGGCCCTGAACACCAGAGCCATAGAGGCACTGATATACGAGTTATAAGGTCGTGCATTTGCATATCATTTTCCAAAATAGCTGCACAGAACCTCAGCCCGAAGAAAGATTGAAAAGAGCTAACAACATATGTGACGCTACAAAACGTGAATTTACATTAAACCGTGACTGTAAAGTGTACGTGAGAGTTATGAAAGGGGCTTAGTGGCTTGTAGCGAGGAATGCAAACATTGCATTGTGCATCATGATGATAAATGACTACTGCAGCAAAATCTACAGCCACGGACATTTACTGTAAATTAAGCTGGGTAGCATTAGTGGTAGGTACATTCTTGATTAAAAACTTTGTGACATCTTTTTTTTAATGTGATTAGTCGTATTATTGTGTTTCAAGTTGTGAAAAACGGGGCAAGCAACTTTTCAGAGGTCTCTGTCATGTTGTTCGCTAACTTTTTGTCATGAGAATCAGACACTGTTTTTACTATAATTTGGACAAATTCGCCGGGCCGGATTAAAAAACGTAACGGGCCGTATGTGGCCCGCGGGCCGTAGTTTACCCATGTCTGAGCTACAGACAGACAAGATGGCAATGGCCAACCAACCAGATATCGTGATCATAGATAAAGGGCAAAGATAGCCGTTGTCGTGGATGTAGTGGTCCCGAGCGATGGAAACATCAGAAAGAAGGAACATGAGAAATACCAAAAGCTCAGAGAGGAGCTGGAGAGAACCTGGAACGTAAAGGTGACAGTCGCGCCTGTGGTGGTCGGAGCACTCGGGGCAGTGACCCACAAACTAGACGAGTGGTTTCAACAGATCCCGGGAACAATATCGGATATCTCGGTCCAGAATAGTACAGTGGTAGGAACAGCACGGATACTGCACAGAACCCTCAAGCTTCCTGGCCTCTGGTAGAGGATCCGAGCGAAAAAAAGGGGGACAGACGTGGTGTCTGTCCCCCATGGGGGGTAAGACGAGGATATATCTCGCGCATCCGAGTGCCGACGGCCGACTCGCTGGCGGCGGTGGACACTCCCCCCCACCGGTGCCATCACAAAATTGTCGTATACGGTTATGAAGAAACAGTTATTTTGTATCCTCATTTTGTCTAATGGTGTAATATTCTCTGTTAAGATAAATGAGGCATGCTGAATGTTGAGCGCATCTGGCAACACAGCCACAACGGTACATATGGTCCTTTAACAGCAATAAAAAAAATATTTCCTATACAATACTGAGAGAAGCGGTTGCTCTCTGTGCTCCGGCAAATGAACATCCTACTTGTTCAATATAAACAAGAAGGACAATTTCAAGTCTTTATTCTACCAAATGCATCGCAAACACACTGCTGATATCAACAGCGTTTCTGGGCTGCCACCATAGCGGTCAAAGCCGTAGGATTAAAAAAAAAAAATGTCTGGCGGTCGTGGTCGTAAATACGGGTGTTCGTAACTCGTGCCGATCGTAAATCGCATGTTACCTGAAAATAAATTCCTTGTCTCACCCCCCATGGGTGGTGTCTGTCCCCCATTTTAGCTCGGGTCCTCCACCAGAGGCCAGGAAGCTTGAGGGTTCTGCGCAGTATACCAGCACTGCGCTTTTCTGGACCGAGATATCCGATGTTGTTCCCGGGATCTGTTGCAACCACTTGTCGAATTTGGGCGTCACTGCCCCAAGTGCTCCGACCACCACAGGCACGACTGTCACCTTTACCTTCCAGGCTCTCTCCAGCTCCTCTCTGATCCCTTAGTATCTGATCGGGACCGCTACATCCACGACAATGGCTTTCCTTTGCCCTTCATCCATGACCACGATATCTGGTTGGTTGGCCATTATTTTACTTTACATATGCTCGTCTGTGTAAGCTCTCAGTCGTACAGGAGGGGTCCATCGATGAGAAGGTTTCTTCAGCCGTCATCTGTACTTTTTTGAAGGTGTCGGACGTTTCGCCTCCTATCGAAGAGGCTTCGTCAGCGAACTAAAGTCTTACTGGTCGTATCGGCCCTATTTATATATCCCTAATGTCCAGACATGGCGGCGCCGGACACAGCGATGATAGGTCCCTACTCTCACGTTGGGGGGAGGAGAGGACCACTCCCTGTGGCCCCACTTGGCCCACCATGTTTCAGTGTCTTTTACATTTTGATAGCAATTATGCGATTTTCCTTTGAAAGTTTTGGATTTGTTTGAGGCAAACGGGAGCAAATTCTTCTGTGGTCTCCTGCAGAGGACGTGTGGCAAAGCTCCAGAAGTCCAACAGCCACACATGCGCTCTCCTTCACAGCAAACAAGCAAGCGCCCTAAACAGGACGTGTGGGTCAGAGTGCTCCATGTCTGCTTTCTACCAAGCCTGATTGGATCAAACAAGGTCCAGTGTTGCTCAAATGTTGCGGCGAGCACTAATCCTCTCACCGTTGAGTTTCCAGGAGATCCCATGTCTGCTTGCCGTCCATCACAGCGGACAACATCAGCTACATTCTTGGTGGAAAGGACGTCTTGGGTTTCATCAGGGGGGTGGCCGTCCTACGGGTTGTTTTTCTCAGTGCGTGGCATTTCTTCAAAGGCTGGCAAAGTCTGAGGAAAACATTACCTGCGGTTATATTTTGCGGTAGCGAGGGCACATTGTGCCAGCATTCAGCCTGCTGTAGTCTGACAGAAAGACTTACCTACCTTGGCTTTCCATTCTTGAACCTTCAGGAGATCCCAACTGGCTATGGCTGAGGTTGGAAATACAATCTACAATCCCACAGCCTTATGAAATGACTTCTGTGACTGCAACCGGCAAAACTGAACCCCTGCATATGGCAATATAAGACCCCCGAAGACGTCTAAACATGTCAATCATTCACAATGTAAGACTGTTTCAAAAAATTGATTGCAGTTTGCTCACCAGAAGGCTTAAACATGATACAATAATGCCGTCTGTGTGTCATTAGCCAAAACATTAGGGACACCCCATGCCAACCAATACAAGAATTGAGTCAAACAGTGTTCCTTTACAATGATAGTAATGGCCAGTTTCTGACACTGGCAGACATGTATTCACTCAACATTGTGTTTATTATTCTGCAATTGACATGTAGTAGTACTGGTTATATCAAGGATGGGCAAATGACGTATTATTATTATCCATCCATTTTCCTGATTATGGTCGCGGGGTGTGCTGGAGCCTTACCCAGCCATTTTCGGGCAACAGATGGGGGAAACCCTGAATTGGTTGCCAGCCAATCGCAGGGCAACAGAGGCAAACAACCATTCACAGTCACACTTAGGGACAATTTAGACTATTTTAGAGTGTTCAATCAGTCTGCCAAGCATGTTTTTGGAATGTGGGAGGAAACCAGAGGACCAGGAGAAAACTCACGCAGGCCGGGTAGAACATGCAAACTCCTCACAGGGAGGCCGGACCTCTGCACTGTGAATCCGGCATGCTATGTATTATTATTATTATTATTATTATTATTATTATTATTATTATTATTATTATTATTATTATTATTATTATTATTGTTGTTGTTGTTGTTGTTGTTGTTATTCTTTTTTAATACAAACTCACATAATTCTTACCAAATTCAAATTCAACAATACTTTCAAGACCGATTCTGGTCAGGCGGGTGTCCTACTTCACTGTCAGTGATATTGCAAACATCTTTTAATCGCATCAAGGGGCGGCCACGTGTGCGTTGACCTTAATTGTGTTTTTGATTCTTTAAGTCAAAGGCGTGCCGAAAGTCACTTTGTTGATCACCTGACCCACAAACTCTGACAGGATGTTCCTCAGCAGGATATTTTTTTTTCTATTTTTGTTCCCTCGTGTAATTACTCCATCTCAGTCAGCACACACTAGTTCGTATTGATGACTGTTTTTTTTAATATCCTGTGCTTTGCATGTCGCGGGAGAGAAAAGGAAGGGTGTCAGTCAGTCATGTCGCAGTAGGTTGACATGGATTAGCCTCATGTGGCATGGACCTTTCTGAGAGGCCTGCATTTCTTCTCTGAGCAAGCACAGGAGAGACAGAGAGAAAGTGAGGGAGGCTGGGGAGGTGAGTGAGCACAGCTGACAGGAGCTTCCTCTGGGTCCTGTGCCTGTTTTTCAAAGGAAGTGCAAGAGGCCTAATCTGTGGCCTCCAGAGTAGTTAGTGAGGGGCGGGGCAGAGGGGGTGGGCGTAGGTGGGTGGGGTGATACATGGTGGCCCCCCAACTTATTGTCCACTTTATCATCTGTTGCTTGGGATGGGACTTGCTCCATAGGGACTTCTCGTGGAAAAGAATCCAGAGAGACTGCTGGGGATGATGAGAGTACCTTACTTGGAAGTGCGCACGTGCAACAAAAGCAGATTTATGACAACTTCACATTCATAATAAAGGGAGCTGGAGGGGGAGGTGGGGATATTGTACTGTCCAAGTGATCCTGGTTGCAAAAAGGGAAAACAAACATACTATCTTATTCAAGCTTTTAAGAACTGCAGTGAAAACACACTATATGCGATGAGGCGATGAAGGAAAACAAGGGACAACCCACCCCCAAATAATTAATTAGCTGGATAAATAGTTAGAAAAAATACACCAAACAATAACATCTTCTGAAGCTAATGTATGATTTAACTTTGTACAAGGACCTGGGCATGCATATTGCAATGTTATAACCTTTCTATTTGAAATTTCATTAAACTTGTAACTAACTGGCACACTCTGTTACGTCGCTATTGAAGGAGAAAAGGATTCTGCACTCTGTCACAAATAGTGAAAATGATTGCCTGCGCCGCCAAAATGTTGCAAAATCACTGTAAGCGTCTGCAGTAGTGGCAACGCACTACTTTTCTACTTACTGCATGTCATTTTTTTTCCTTTGCAATCGCACAATATTGTGTTTTCCGGTGTACAAAGCGCACCCAAAAGCCTTCATTTTCTTCAAAACAGGTCTCTCAACGAATGTCAGCAGCCATCGATTCTGTCCCCCTGTAGAAGATGTAGTGCGTGACCCCAGCCTCTAATGTAGCGCCTTACAATGTGGTATGCCTCATATTTGGAAAACTTTTAGCTAGTTATATATTATATTAGGAAAACTTTTTTATTCATTGGAGGTGCGCCTTATATATGGAAAACGTTTGAAAATACACCATTCATTGTGGGAGCACCTTGTACTTCTTTATACTTGCTTAGGCTTCATACACCGGAAAATACAGTTCTTTTAGCCCATCCACATTTAAGGTGACTAAGTATAAATAAAAAAAAAACGATTCAGTCATTCATTTCCAATCCTATGTTTCCTCACAAGGGCCGTACGGTGTGCCGGAGCCTATCACAGCTGTCTACAGGCAGTAGGCATCGGACACCTTGAACATGTTGCCAACCAATCGCAGCGCACACAGAAACAAACAAACATCTGTGCTCACATGCACACCTATGTACATTTTACAGTGTCTGATCAGCATGCCAGGCATGTTTTTAGAATGTGGGAGGAAACGGGAGTACCCAGAGAAAATCCGCGCAGGCCCTGGGGCTGAAAATGCAAACTCCACAAAGGGCTTAAACCCACAACCTCTGCACTGTGATGTCGAAGCCTTGACCACTGCTCACTGGCCCGTTCACAAATAATTATATTATCATTACATTATCTTTCATTAATATGTGAAATTATTCATTCTATTTTTATTTTATGTGAGGTAGTAAAGAAGACATAGCTTTTGCAATATTGTTCTGTACTGTTAGTCATCGTTGTGGGATTATCATAATAAATACTCCATGTATACATTAAAAGGTATTAAAAAGCTAAATAAGCACAAATACGTCAATGAATAAATTGTACTTTCCTCGACTTGTGCTTTTTGCATCAATCGTGACAGAATCTTTCAGCTGTTCCCCCACTTACACTTCAGTTATTGCATCAGATTTCTTACATCCTTCCACTGTAAACACTCTTGGTTCTATTTTTGGGTATTTGTTGAAGCCCGCCCCCTCTTTGTTCCCACTGATTAGGGGGTCTTCTGGGAAGACCGACAGTGTGGACCCTTCCTCTGAGGGTTGCCAAGACACTCAGGTGTTTGCTCACACTTCCTCCTTTATACACCACCTGCAAGTGTACATGGAGGTGGCCATGCCATTGCCATTGGAGCTATTATTGCCGTCATTAGCATCATTGGCTTGGATTTTATGAATACTGCTAACCCAACTGCCATCTGTTGCTGTCACCACGACAACGTACTGTCACTGTTTGCCGGGTGGTGATGGCGGGTACGGATCCCAAAAAGCAGGCAGGAGGGAGCAGGAGGTTGTGTTTGACCAATTCTATTAAAATAAAGTCAACCGGAACAAAATCTTAAATGTTAAAATCAATTGAACAGAAAAATGCAAAGTATCAAAAGAAAACCAAGTTTAAAAGTCCGCCAAGGTGAAACAAACACATGCACAGCATACAATTGCATACAATTGCATACAATTGGATACAAAGCATACATCATGCCTACAAAGCATACGACAGCATTCAGCATACATCAAACAATGACCCGACAGCGAATGGTCGTACCGGGTGTCCTTTTGAGTGTCACTGATTGTAACGACCCGCACCTGCGAGACAGCAGGCAGGGCCGGCAGCACCTGTGCAGGTGCAGGCGGGGCCGACAGCGCCACCCGTTGGTCGCCAACCAGATCATGACACGTACGGCACTGAATAGAAATACAGTGGAACCTTGGTTTTCGAACAACTCACAGTTCGAACAAATCGGAGTCCGAACAAAAAATTCGAGAAATTATTGCTTTGTAGTTCGAACAAAAATCGGAGTTCGAACACTCTTACGACGCGTGAGTGCGTACTCGAGGGTGGGATGCTGAGCGGCGTACGGGTGTAGATCGCTCTCTTCATGACCAACTGTTGTCGTGTGCAGACGTGCTGCGTTTTGCTCTCGCGTTTAATATAGGTGTACAAAGTGTTTTAGCCCCTAATCAGGCCTCCAAAGAAAGTCAGTGCAAGCAGCAAAGCTGCTACAAGTGAAAAACGAAAAGTACTGTGTACAACTATTGCATTTAAGAAAGAAATAATAGCAAAATATAAAGGAGGTGTGTGAGTGTCTGATCTGGCTAGGGAATACAGCATGGCGAAATCTACGATCCACCGTCCACCTGCGCCTTCTGCTGACCATCACAAAGGTAAAAAATCCTATTCATAATTCTTTTCTGTATCCTTTTTTTTTTTTTTTACACATTCATGTTAGCGTAATCTTTCGTACGGAAGATTACGATCACTTGAACGTACGATTAGCCTGGGTTACATTCATGTTTATGTTATTTGAGTCTTTGCCATTTTGCTTAACATTTTCTACATTGCTTTTTATGTGTTGGTCAGCATTTCAATGTGCATTTCAATGTGCAATATCATGCATAAAATATGCTAATATGCATGACATACAGCACAGATGCAATTATTAAGCGCATGCTCCTGCATCACTAGTAGAACATGCAAATACAATTTGCTCATATCATGACATCTCCCTTTCTTAATTGAATTCTTTACTTTTAACAAATGTAATTAATTTACTTATGTCAGTAATTAGCAAACTTAAACTTGAATAAAGTATTTCTAACTTTTGCAACAATAAATGAAACATTCACATCATTTTTTTCACCATGATCACTTAGAAAAACATGTTAAATGGTTTCAATCAGTCTCTCAGGTGGTATTATTTTGTTATCATGTTCATTGTTGGTGCATTTAGAAAAAGTCAAGATGGTATTGACAGGGTATATTTGATCGCTGTGTTTACGCTGCTCGCATAAACACGATACGTATTTGATTTTCATCCACATTAGGACAGTGTCTAATTCCAAATTGAGGACATCGGATTACAAATGCTTTTTTTCTATGTTGCCAGGATGCATTTCCAAATTTTGGCAATTGAGGGGAAAAAATAAGACATCGTGCTACCTATGGTCATAGAGTCACCTTGCATTTTTGCTGAGCCAAGGTGTCAGAATTCTCCCGGCTTCGAGTTGTATCACTCCGTGGTGAAAAATGACAGGTGAGAAAATCTCTCTGATCCCCTTTGACACCCTGTAATCAAATTATGGTCTCTGGATTAGAGGTTTGTTTTGAACTGGGTCGAGGTCAGCTGTCTATTCTGCCTGCCGCATAGTTGAGCGAATGAAAAAATGGCCTCACATTCATTTCAAGAATATCACCGCCTGCGGAGTAGTGATATATGGGAAGACAAAGGGACATACTTCAGAGGACTTATATAATGAAAAAAATAGTAAACGTTTGTTTTCGTTGTGAACAATTGAACAATGTAATGCTGGCGCAAAAACACAATTCTGTTTTTACAGTGTCTATCAGTTTGTCGTCATCATGATCATTTGTGACCTGCAGCTGATGCCAGCTACCTTTGGGAGAGACACCAGACACACCCCGGACTGGTTGCCAGTCAATTACGGTACACATAGAGAAAAACAAGCGTTCACAGTTCCACCTGGTGTCAAATTACAGTCCGACAATGTCACGTCATGATAGAGTAAATTTACTTTCAGGACTAACGCTCACCATCAAGGGATGTAAATACAGTATATCCAATGCCCTGTGATGGAATGGGCAGCAGTTTGGCTTTTATAAGTCATTCTAAAAAAAACCATTTGGTTCAACAACAGTGACACAATGGCCACAAATACCAACTTGCTTCATTATACCCACAAATAGAGTATCTACATTTGTTGACAATGTTGAAGACGACCATGGTGACACTCACTGCAAAAATAATATGTATAGATTTTTTTTAATGATTGCATTTCGGTAAAAACTATGTCTCTTTGGGGATCATGTTCTTATTTGACTTCTGAGACCCACACATGTACCACAGAGGATATAAAGGAAAGTGTCTGATATGGGTGCAATTACAAGCCTGAGTGTACTCCTTTGTGGAAAATAGACGTCATACACGACTGGCCCAGAATATGGTTGATGACATCATCTGAATATGTATGCTCTATTGCAACATATTGGTTGCATCAAACTTTACTAGTGAAGTACAATTATGACAAACATAGTTAAGTCACAAAGATGAAACAATCAAATGAAAAATAGGAAATATGGTGCTAGCCAAGCATGTCAACTTGTGGCAGCTGACTTTGTATATTTACACCACATTCATTCCGCGCCATTTGTACCTGTCACATGGCATTAAACATGCAGCGTCTGTAAAACAAAAACGCTTCAAAAATGGAAAGAACACTCTGTTAAAGAACATGCAACATACATGAGTTAGTACTGTTTGTGAGTCCCTCAACTTCACCCTTTCCATGTGTCAAACTAATATTGCTCCATTAACTTCATGTAAATGTAACTTGCACCAAGAATCCCAAAGAAACAAAGCTCCTCCACAAACACAAAAATCTCACTTGAGACGTATCGCCTCAGCGTTCCACTTTGACTAAATTGCGTCGTGCAACCTAGTTTCTAATGTCACATATTATTCAAAGTTTTACTTGTTGGCAAACTTGTCGAGGAAAGCATACGTCTAGCGGCGGTCTTCTACAATGTCAAGACTTTAACAGGGCCGGGCCTCCCGCTCACTACCTTGGCCTGGCATTTTGTGTGAAGGCAGGAAAGAGACAGATTCACTGGTGGCTCATTACAAACCATTAAGGAGCAGCATACAGACAGGATATGTGTAGTGAATAGAGGAAAACAGGGCAGGGCTGAGGGCAATGTTACTCTCTCAACTCCTCCTCACCCCCTCCGACACTCACATGCTGTTATCTTCTCCACACAGCACTTCCTATGGCCCCACAAACTTTCTAACAAGCTCCTGTTCTTAGCTGTGCCAGCTAATGTCTCACACCCTCTGTGACCTGATGGCCAGGAGTCCAAGCGCGCTGATAGCACATTTTTCATTGCCACTGCCACGATATTTTCGTCCAACACGTTATCTCACATTTGTTCCTGTTGTTTGAGCGTATCTTTGCCCCAACTCACCTCTCACTTGGTGTTTCTTTTGATATTTTTTCGGTACAGTCAGTGCGTAGCGTAGAGTGAAGGGCCGGATGAACCTCTGTGAAAGCAGAGGGAGCTGAAGCATCCAGGATGGCCTACTGTCTGGGGCAGCTGGGTCACAGAGGTGTTAGAAAAAATGGGGGAAGGTAGGGGGTCCATCACGTTTGCCATTGTGGCTCAAATGGCGTCAAACAGAAGCGCTACCTGAATGCGACCTGCAGCCTAGTAGGGCAGCAAAATGCGTTATCAGTAGCTGCCCATCATAACTCAAGGGGACTCTCTGGAACAAACAGCAGTGAATTTCCATGTAGTATTGTTTTAATACAGTTATGAACGAAGAAAAGTAGGTTGACGCTTAGCTCCAGAAAAACAACCTGAAGTTGGTGTGTGGAAAAAGGTGAAGAAGGCTCAGCTAATGGGGACAATTTGTCAAAAAGTCTCGTCTACAGTGAAGCAACTTTACCATCCATCCATCCATCCATCCATTCATCCATCCATCCACCCATCCAATTTTTTTAACCACAATTGACTGGATGACAGGCGACCCACTGGTTTGGTTTTGGAAAATTCTCGGACTATTTGTAATTATCCATGGCCATTAGCATTGTTTGTAAGGTAATTTGGGGTCCTGTAGAAAAAAGTATGCATCTCCCCTCGGGCACAGACTTAAATAAGATGGACTAACAATGCCACTTAACCTTTTGAAGCAAGAAGTGATGCCACCGGTGGCCATTTTCTGTTGCCACATAGTAAACACCCCTTACTTGATTACAGTAATTTCACTGCAACATTCTTATATCATTATCTTTTTCTATCTTAAAGTGTCACAGGGCGTGGCCTATGGTTATACCAGCACTTCTATGAGAAAATGTTGCATGCACTTTTCATTGGTAAAAATGCGGTTAGTGTTCTCTTTTAAGAGAGACACTCAAAGATGTATGTGCAACATGTTGTCAGAACCATGACAAATGAAATGAAAACAAAGACTACCAGTAACAAAAAAACCCACCATGAAACATAAACCTAATTTATGGAATCCACTATACCAAAATAATACTTTCTGACTGGTCGATGCAAACAGTGAAGTTCGTTCTTTGTGAGGTTGAGGAATCCTTGCATAAAACCTGCACTGATAAGGGTGTCGCTTCTGGCTTGGAAGGTATGAAAGTTAATTTTGGCTGCGACTGTGCTGTCCATCAACTCACATTTTTGGCACCCTCCGAACTGTAAGTATTGGCAGATACTTTGACATTAGCCCCTCCAACATGAAGGCAACCAATGGGGTTCATGCTTAGGGCCAAGAATTTAGATGTGTGGGTTTAAATATGAGAATTGCCTTGCTTAAAGAAACATGTTGTAGGTTCAACAACAGAAAATATTTTCTTAAAATAACATTATGTTAACAAGAGACCCCTGTCTTCACTTGCCATATCTGTCAAATTTTAATATCACGAGCACTGTCATATGTTTTGCTCTTGTGCTTTTGAGACGTTAGCACATACTGCTTTGTCAACTGCTCTGCTCACGCTGACGATGGCTTTGCGCTGCTTTCGGAGAATCAAATGGAAGTCAATTACTATTTTGTCAATTACTATTTTGACAACCAAAGCATTTGGTGCTGAGTGGGTGCGAGGGATCAACCACGCGCGTCTGAGATGTCACCTTCAACATGCTTTTTTTTTTTTACTAAAATCTGCTGTCAATGTAAAGCTTGACAAGTTCAAAACCCCTAATTAAATGATGCTGTCCCTGAACAAACATCATTTGATTGCAGACAGTGGGTATACATCATGATAAGAAACTTTCCTCCCTTTTCATTTTTCGAAAGACTGTTCTAATCCTATGCACTAATCAAGCTCAACAGATTTACTTGGTTGAATCAACCAAGGTCATCATGTTAAGTATACAGCCCATATTTGTTTGTGGTGAGTGTAGGGTACCGAAACTACAGGTTACCACAAACCAAATAATCTAAATTGATCATTAAAGCCCAATTTGACCATTCACGCTGAGAGTAAATATTAGACCGTAATATTTGAATACTGGAAATGCAACGATGACATTGTATCAAATAACGTTTTTACAGGGACTTCAAGGAATGGGCATTTAATGCTTTTAACCCTTTTATCCACCCTGCAGCACCAATGACGAATGTCATACTGTCATGCTGTTGGACAGTCTGCAGCTGGATGGATTCATGGCTTGAGGAACCCATGATGAGAGGAAAGCAGAGCGCCGATGTGTATGTGGAACTGTCGCGGCTTGGAATTGAAGCGGATTTACATGGGACAGGAGATGTGAGACAATCTCTTTTCATCAATGGATGCTGCTGCTTCATTTTTGCTTTTAACATTTAGCTTGTGGCAGATGTGCACATTTCACCGTGACATCCCTGATCCACAGGTGAAAAAGATGCTTTGATCCTCCTTTGTCATCTATATCCGCTTCATGAGTACAGAAAGTGCTTAGAGTTGATTGACCGTCTGTGTTTTTTGTGTTGTGTCACATTACTTTTACTTTTTTTTTACTTCAAGATGGCGCCACGAGAGAGGCTGCCTTTACAGCAGGTCCTGTATTTGTTTTTTTTCTACTTCTTCCTTTCCTTTCCTGTTACTTTCATCACTTTGCTGCTGTGAAATGCAAATCTCTCCACTGCCAAACTAATAAAGGATAATCCATTCCAATTCAATCCAATCATGAGTCATGATTTAGCCGAAACAATATGTTGACTACGCAGCCTCATCGTGAGGAAGAACTCCTTCCATTTTAGCCTTCAGACACAAGACAGATGCAATTCTACTCGGCCAGACAAAGCACATTTGTCTCAATAAGTGATGAGTTTGTGTCCCGTTATTGTCTCATTTCCTGTACTTAAAATAGGAAAGCCATGTTTGCTTTTACACCAAGCGCTAACTCGTTTCGAAGCCAGTTATCAAATAACTAAATCAATGCAATACGGGGGCCTGTTTTCAATACTTTGTGGTCGGGGAAGTGTTGTCACATGTGCATACAGAATTCCATCCTCCTACTGTATCAGCCCTTACTGGCACAGCAATGCAACGATGCAAGCTGCCAGTTCCTGATGAGCAATACAGCTGCACGGATTTTCATGTTGTGCCTCCTTAGCTTCAAATCAATAGCCTGATGCGTGGGGAAGACAAGCAGTCTATGTGTCGCTGGTTTGCTGATGGATGTGTAGAATGGTGTTGCGACTTGAAGCCTGTTGGTCAGCTACATGAGCTGCACAGGAGGCCAATGGTCTGCCTTCAAAGCACCCATGAAGATACCCTGCAGAAAGAAATTTGTTGATGCACGTGGGAAAGGAGAGCTCAAGTTGTATACAAAAACACAATGAGGACACTGATGTCGGAGTGGTTGTCAGGTGTATAGACATAATTTTTTTCAGTGGGGTCAGCAGGGGTGAGCAAACCAATATAGAGGACAGGTGTCAAAGTCAAGGGCCAGGGGCCAGAATTGGCCCGCCACATCATTTTATGTCGCCCACAAATAAAGCACATTCCATGACTAAGTCACCAAATTTCACTTGGAAATAGCTGGATGGTTCAAGGTTCTTCATATAAAAGTGAACACAGCAGCTTGTGCTCATCATTTCCAATCAAAGGGAAGCCATTTAGCAAATTGATTGGTCCACATTTTCAAACAAAGTAGCTGATTGGTTTATACTTGGAAGACAATTTCTATTTATGTTCCATTTATTGGCTTCCTGTGCGGCTTACCAATCAAAGCATGCCTGTGTGCTGCAGATTTGATTCAAAACAAGACGAAAAAAAATTCTACTGCTTTCGAGAGCAATACTTGGTATTTCCTTTATATGGACTTGTAAGTCACTCAACATGATGAAATAACACAGAATTGCACAGATTTGAAACAAGATCCCTAAGTCAATTGTGACATTCAGTCAGCAAAACCCCCAACATTGCTATTAGATTGAACATGTGTGTGAATGCTGAAGAGTTGGTATACAATTAGTTTGAAAAGAGCAATATTTCAAAGTTCAGCAATGGTTTTAATGGTGAGGTTGATCTGAATTAATGATGTTACATTAATTTGGAAATTTTATCATGGAAAATGTGGAACCATCCTCATTGAGATCCATTAAAACATTTTGAGCAATTTTGTCATTCAAAGTTGTGTGAATTGGTGGTGCAGTGATTGACTTTTTTTCATTTTTTTTATATTAATTTGAAATGCATTAATAGAAGATTGATGATTGTTCAATCAGTTGAGCATTTTGGAATGTTATGAAAAGCTTTCCATCCATCCATCCATTTTCTGTACCGCTCACTCCTCATCAGGATCGCAGGAGGGTGCTGGAGCCTATCTCAGCTGTCTTCGGACACGAGGCGGGGTACACCCTGAATATGTTGCTCGCCAATCGCAGGGCACACAAAGACGTACAAGAGTCACTCTCACACCTAGGGACAATTTGGAGTGGTCAATCTGCCTGCCATTCATGTTTTTGGAGTGTGGGAGGAAACCGGAGGACCCGGAGAAAACCCACGCGGGCTTGGAGAGAACATGCAAACTACACACAGGGAGGACGGACCGGGACGCGAACCTGCGACCTCTACACTGCACTTCTGCACCTCGACGACCGGGCCGCCCTATATTTCAAATATGTTTTCAAATGTATTGAAATGTTGAAGCTGCTATCTTTTTTCCCCTTTCTTGTGTAACAATCTATTCGTCGACGTTTGTGGTAGTCTGTGGGAGAAACAGCCGAGCCTTGAGACATCGTGATGATTTTGAATCGTTTGAGGAATTTGCAATTTTGGGGAAAATGCAAATTTTCCCATTGTGGGACTATTAATGGCTTTCTGATTCTGAATGTAAAACACGCCAAAAAGCAAATGGAAAAATCGGGAAAAATATTTTAAAACTATGTGCAGAATTAAACAATGGTGCTAAAACGCTCTTCAGCAGTGCACAAGTGAAGACGACCTGCAACTGAATATTACACAGCACATTCTGCAGTTCCATTCCACCAGCAACAGGCAGGTGGCAGCAGAGAGCTACGTAGCCAGGGAGTGCAAACAACAATTACCGGTAGATCACACGCAAGTTTAATCTTCAAAGCGGCAATTCGTTTCGAGGAACACAGCAAGAAGGTCTGAAGTAGTATGCTCTGCTATCTAAAAAAATGATGCATTATTATTATTATTATTATTATTATTATTATTATTATTATTATTATTATTATTATTATTATTATTATTATTTCTTTTATGAATTGCAAATCCATTTAGAAAATACGATATACGTTAGTCAAATACATAAATATATTTTTTTGTGTTAGCATTTTGCGACCGTGGGAATGATTTAATGAAACACACACACACACACACACACACACACACACACACACACACACACACACACACACACACACACACACACACACAAACGCACACACGCACACAGGTTCTTTGCAAGTAAACAAATAAAAAGGCTCGGGGCAGGGGGTAACCCCCTTCCCTGTCTTTTTCCTCCCTTTTTAATTAGCTGCAGGCCACAGATTGACAGCTGGTGGACGGCGAGATAACACGGTTAGGAGCAGTGACTCTAAATATTTGCTGCCTTGCACACGATGGACACTCGGCGCCCACGTGAGCTCTCAGGAGGCACATTATGTAAAGTATTGTAATGACAAATGAAAAGGGGCCGACCCTTGTGTTTTTGCTCAAGTCACGAATGAAAAGTTTTGCAAATGTCATTTGACATGCATTTGTTTAAATGTTGTACTTCCTAAAACCTCACAAGAAATGAAGCCATTTGATGGAACGTACTAATACAATCTAAAAAGGTGAGAGATGGTTCGAAGGATTGTTGAGCATAAATGTTATGAGCGACGCAGGTCTTGACATGTTGTCAAGGCTTTGAGACACGGCTGCTTTGGCGTGCCATCAAAGTGCAGCGGTGGGCACACAGGCGATAAAAATTCCATCTCATGAGCGGCCAGCTGGGAGTCACGTTTCGCTTGGATGGAAATAAACACATGCATGCATCACACTGATTCCACCCTGTTAGTTGCCGTCCTTCACTGTGGACATCCCGATGCACATGACAATATGTGGTAAACTGGGTTCAGAAAATATTCTGAATGATTTATGGAATTTCGTGAAAAAAATACATTTGAGTCGTTTGCCATTTGTCACTTTTTTAAAGGAGTCGTGATGTTATTATCATGACCGAATTGTTAATCTGATTCGTTCAAAATAAAAATTTCGTTTTCTCTCATTTTGATATGTATTTTAAATATGAAGTCCGCTGCAATTAAAATTCATGATGATTACTGAAAAGCTGCTCGTTGTCATGCTGCACTCAGAATGACCCTTACCCATTCTGTCGCTTCAATTGTGATATGCCTTTCCTTTTTTTCACAGCTAAAAATTAAATACGTCATGACCGATTGAAACAAGATAACGGACAAATATATATACATATATATTTCTCCTGTAAAACTGCGTACATTTATCACGTATTACACAAGGGATTTATTCCTTCGATCGAAATATTTCACAAATTATCTCAAAAACTACACAGACACCAGATCAAAAATACATTAACATTTTTAAAAATTTAGCAGCTTTATTCCCAAAATGTAAATGTCATTGTCTTTATTGTATATATTCATTATTTGAATTATAGACTATAGCTAAATTGATAGAAAGCTAGCCACAGAGACCCATATAAATAGTGTGAGAAAAGTGTGGGAGTCATAATTATAATGGTTATTATTATTATTATTATTATTATTATTATTATTATTATTGATGTTGTTTTTTCAGTTACATGAGGGAAACGGACAGGAGCCAGTGCAGAAACTCAATTCACTTGACGTTCAAGTCAATCGGCATGATGTTGTCAGCAGAAGGCCTCCAACAGTCATAAAAAATGCGATTAGCACATATTACACGTTTTCATGTGGTTAGACCGAAAAATAAAATAAAATAAATGGAAAGAATTAATAAAATACATGTTATGTTAAATTGCGAATAACAATGCGATAAAACATTACATTAACACTGAAACAAACACGAGATATTGTTGAATCCAATTATATAAACAGGACATTACATCTGATTTTCCTGTAGGAAACACATATTCATGGGAAAATATACCCAGCATATACGGAGGAGAGTGTGACCAAAAAAAAAGATCCGTTGCAGAGTTTATTTTCACCTTCCCCCTCTTCCTCACCCCACGCACAACAGACGAAATACGAATACACGATAAGCGTGTTCTCAAGAAGAGAATGGAAAACAGAAATTGTCCTCCAAAAACCGAAATATAATTTTCACACATTTTTATGTAATTAAATGTGTTAATTGTGAGTAAGAATAAATAATTATTTATTTATATTTTAGCTGTGTGCGTGTCGTATGCCTGTGCGTGTTTCCACTCTGCACGTCAGACTGAATTAGAGGAAAACGAAATTGTGCCTGGCAATGTCAACCAGTCGAATTTATGTGTGAAATGAAGCATTTCAGATGCAGACAGATTAAACAAAGTCTGTGTCTCACGTACATAAATACGGACACACTTTTTTTTCGTTGCAAATGACTAATTTTAACCCACAATTTGCTAAACTAAATACCGTATTCATTATATTGCCAATGAAAAAAAATGCAATGGATTCAAATGAAATGTAGTGAGAGTACATGTAAAATTTGGCCTGTGTAAGGAGAGGACTTTCCTGATATCGTTTTTGACTAAAGTATATGAAGACACACTTCTTAATTCATCAATCAAGTAACACCTGGCAATGGTCCTTTATTTTTCCTTTAATCATAATTCTTCATCTGATCAGGTCATTTTGGACAATTTCAGCCTTTTTGGAAACAGTTTGGGAATATGCCCACGATGCCGGAGCTCAATTAAGCACAATGGTGACCACACCCAAGAAATAACTATAAAAAAAGAAGTAAACACCATAAAATGAAATCAATGGAGCCTCATGCAGAGTCAGAATTATTTGAATAATACACAATCAGTGTAATCCATGCTGATCCCCCCAAAAACGAGATAAAAATTAATCATGAATCATTGATTTAGAATTAGTAGAATTAGTTATTTTACAAATATTATAGACCAACACATATATGACACCTGCAGACTTTGAAAAATACATATTTTGAATCGTTTTTTTTTTTTTTTTTGGGGGGGGGGGGGGGGGCATTCATCCGCATTTTTTTCACAGAAATGCTCTTTGGATGTTCAAGAATTTCTGAGGTAAAAAAATGCATCCATGAAGGATCTGAATTTTACTCAAATATTCCCTATTCGTAGGCGAGGTGGGCCCACAACATTTGTTCCCTGTATAATTGAATAACACATGTACATACATTCAACCCAATTAATTTTGAATAATTACATTGCAGGGTGACAACGAAAAGAATGGATTAAATACCACACAGGACAAAGGAAGGGATCAGGTCACATCTGGCCCGCCGCCCATATGTTGCAAATGGAACTCACAAAGGTATAGCTGAAGGGTAGAGGGTAGCCTATCATTTTCAAGGAGGGTGGAGCTGTTTTTTTTCTTTTTTTTAGAGAGGGTGGGGGTCTTTCTCATGCATGCAATGAGACGATATGGGAGATTGGACTTGGCTGAGCTTCATGACTCCCCCCTGGCGTAGTGTGTTTTGACTAGCTTGCCAACTCCCCGACTGCCAGTCAAGTGTCCGGACGCTCACCGCGTGTATTTGGAGCATTCCAGTCGGAAGCAAATGCCTTTGAAAAGGGGACAGAGGTTCCTCTTGTGTATTTTTGTTCTTGCTCTATGTAAAAAATGGTAAGCCACGTGCATCTGACCTTGTACATTGGCCATGGTTATGCGACCAGCACGTTCATTGTGTCCACGTAAGGACTGCACTTGAAGGTCTGGTTGGACTATTCTGTCTTATGTAACAGAGGACTGTCATCTTGGCGCATAAGGCATGATGGGCTACAGCCAGTTTCAGCCACATTTTCCAAAAATATTCTGGTTATATTCCACCTTCATTGTTTCAATCGGGATGCCATTCTAAAGAACAAAGGAGAATCTCAACACACACGAATAATGCGCTAATGACAACAAAAAATAAATAAATCGTTGAAAAAGTTTAAAGATATGGTTGTTACTTTTGTATGTAATGTTTCTGAATTAACATAAAATGATCTACACCAGGGGTCTCAAACTCAATTTATCCGGGGGCCGCTGGAGGCACAGTCTGGGTGAGGCTGGGCCGCATCAGTATTTTCACAAGAAAAGCACAGATAAAGCATTCCAATGTTCTCAAAATCGTTATTTTTAACACACACAAAAATGAATTAAATTAATAAATGGAAAAATGAATAAAAATAAATTAACCAGTAATAAATGAATAAAATAATTATAATGATCATAAGGCAGATACGGACGACTGAAAAAAACACAGGAAAGTAATTATTTTAATAATGCTTCAAATGTCTGTATTCACAGTTCTTTAACCTTTAACTTTATGAACATAAATAAAATATTGAACATGAACTGTCCTAAACATGGCTTCTCTTGCCTACTTCTTGCTGCTAGAGACCTGGCAGCGCTTCTTTTCACAAAGCCGAGCCACATTTGGCTTGAGGGAGGAGGCAGTGGTGAGTCTGAGTAGGGCTTGAAGATGCTCATCAGTAAGTCTGGACCTGTACTTGGACTTATTGAAGTTCAAGGTGGAGAAGAGCTTCTCACATAAGTATGTGCTCCCAAAAAGACACATGGGCCGCTTGAACATTTTTAACTCTCTGAAACATTGCCCAAGCTTGTCTGCTTCTCCATTCACATCCCTGAACTTGGCTTTGAATGCAGAGTGGCACTGTGGGTCACAGAGCTCCATTTGGAACACAGGAGGGGCATCTTGCACATCAAAAGAGAATGGGTCGGCAAAAAATTGAAATGTGGCTTTGTGCATCTTGAAGTCTGCAAATCTGTGATTAAATTCCCTCTGTAGCTCCAAAATGGTGGTTTGTTCAGCGGTTTGTTCAGCTCCACGCACAAGTTTCATTCATATCAATCATGCGGGCCGCACTAACATTAATCTTTCATGTCAAGGCGGGCCGCAAAATATTCTTTCGGGGACCACAGTTGGGCCACGGGCTGCGAGTTTGAGACCATAGATCTACACATTTACAAGAAATGTCAATTTCATTTTTTTTTTCGCTGAAAAGGTGGAGTGTGGGTGTGGGGGTGGGGTAAAGAATTATGATGAGCAGAATGAGACAGAGTCCAAGCCTGGAGATGTTGAGGGGTAAGTACGCCGACTTTACAGTGCAGAGGTCATGAGTTCAAAGAGCTCAGCGGCCTTCTTGTGTGGAGTTTACATGTTCTGCCTGGTCCGGCGTTTGTTTTCTTCGGGTCCTCTGGTTTCCTCCCACATTCCAAAAACATGCATGGCGGGCCGATATAACACTCTAAATTGTCTCTAAATTGTCCCAGCGACTGCATAGCTCAGTTGGCGTACGGGAGCATATGATAATTGAATAGCACTGCAACTGCTCTCAAACACAGGCATCTGGCCACCACGCTGACAACTCGTCCATCCCTGCTTCTCTCAGAGATTTACCTTTGGGCAGAACACTGAAAGACCAACACCGCATCTCAACTTGTGCTCCCCCTTGAGTCACCGTGACACGTAATAAGACGCACAGCTTGCTACCCCAAGCATATGAAAGAATGTATTCCATGTTTTGAACTCAACCAGCTGCCTGTATTTCCAGATTTCCATCATCTGTTTTATCCTGTTTGCCTGTCTTTCCACACATGCTCACACGCGTCTTCATTTTCTCCTCCTCTGGCGCCCCGCTTGTGTCCTATCAGTTACAGCTGACCACCAGTCAGGTGGGTCGACGGGACATTTCCAAAACGCTCTCGGCTTTCCCACTGGCCTGCAAACTCCCACACCGGCCCCACTCTGAGGCCGCGTCCCTTGGATGCAGGCCTGCCTGCCTGCGTGCGGGCAGGGCAGAGAACTCGAGAGACACCTGGCCAAACCGCAGAAAACACTTCCAGCTGCAGACTGCCTGATGCTCGCCGCAGAGAGAATTCAGGCCAAAGGTGGAAGAGCTCGCCGACATCTACTACGCCACCAGAAGATGTTTGCCACGCTTCTCCCATGTTTATTTTAATCGTGGCGCATATGTTCATTTGAGGTGGTGTACGGTGGCTAGGCAGGCTTTTTATTTTAATGAGCGAGTCAGGGCAAATGTAAAGCAGGACTACAACTATTTTAGTCTGGATTCCAAAAAACAATGTGCTTTGTATTGAATACATAATTTGCAATCCCCAGTTGATCCGTAATGCTACTGCTCACCTCCCAAGTGGTGGTCTCTTTCTCGCTCTCTCTCTCTGTATTTATATATATATATATATATATATATATATATTCGAGATGGATGGATTGAAAAATAACCTCCATTTGTTGCTAAACTTAAAAAGTAATGGAAACATATATTTTTTTCATTGATATATATATATATATATATATATATATATATATATATATATATATATATATATATATATATATATATATATATATATATATATATATATATATATATATATATATATCCATTACTCCATTACTTAAGTTTAGCAACAAATGGAGGTTATATTTCTGACATGTAAACACTGCAACATTTCGGCCAAATCGAAAAGTCTAAAAACATGATGTGTTGAAAAGCAATGTTGAAATGTTTTAATCAATGTCAAAAATAATGTTTTGGAAGTCACCAAACTATCTCTTAATTTTGAACAGTACTGTATACCTATCGATTAGTGGCTTACAACTTCCCACGTAACTTAGATATGGTGGCTGCCGCTTCTCACCCACAGAAAAACTTATTCTGTGAATGAAAAGTGATATTGAGAGTTTTGAAAGGCGCTTATAAATTAAAGATATTATTATTATTATTATTATTATTATTATTATTATTATTATTATTATTATTATTATTATTATTATTATTATTATTTATAAAACACTATTAAACGGATTTTTAAAATTAAAGGATTTGATTTGATACGGTATGGCTCAGTTGGATACAATTGCCGGAAATGGTCAGTACTTTTGATTTATCTTTCCATTAAAACATGGTTTGATACATTTCTCAGAATGTCCATAACTGTGCATCTGTCTCCCGTATCTAGCCATTTACCCATCAATCCATCCAGCTCAGATGGAAATGGTGATTTGATGCAGCAGTCTACAGAAGTATTGATGTTTCTGTCAAGTCAGCTGATTGGTTCGACTGCTTACGCTACTGCCATCGAACTAAATGCATACCAAAAACCTGGTTTTGCCAATCCAAAATGCACTTGGGTAAAATAAACTCAAACGAGGCTTTATTTACTCAGACGATGTGAAAAAATGTGCCAACTGCAGTGCCAGGGTTTTTGTCATTTTCACTGAAATTGTAGGACCCACAAAATATTGAGTTTTAGGACTACATAAATATTCAATGCAGCGTAAGAAATCTTAGACTCTCTTCTTTCACCTGAAAAAAAGAGTTAATTCCCAAGTTATGTCCCTGGTGTTATCTGAGCTTGAAATGGGGGCGGCTGTACAAAAGGCAAATGCCTTCCCCTCATGGGAGGCGAAAACATTGTCAGAGGCCTGACCAGCGCTTTATCGACATCCCCTGCAAGAAAAAAATTATATTTTCGAATACATTCCGGAATTGCAGTAAATGAGTTAACTCTGCCTCAATCGACCCCTGCTCAGCCACAATAGAAATGAGAGCAGGACAAATGGTGTTCAGATCGGTGAAAGTGGGAGGGCAGCGAGAACAACAGCTCCCTTTTCTCCACGAGCAGTCAACATGAAAGAGGACATTATGTCTGAGATTAGAGGCAATTACACCGCGAGTGTGCTTTAAGACCTTTGTTTGCCAACACGACAGGAGGGAGCGGGGCTGTAATTTGATGAGAGGGGGCAGCGTGAGTGGGAAAGTCAGCATGGTGGAGGGAGCAAGTTGAGAGAGGCCTTTGTCCTCGCAGTGGACACGCTTTTGGCAGATTTGTTAGCTGCAAGATGAACTCACCTCATTCACTGAATTATGCGACAATCTCTATTGTCATCTCTCTCCGTGAGACGAGTGTTGTTTCTGCAGAAAGTGAAAAGGAAGCCACTTGAGCGGAAGCACTTTAATCTTGACCCGCCGGCAGCAGACGGTCCAAAGATGGTGATGCATTGTCTCAGCATTTACTGTATTTGATTCAAACTGTACCGCAGGTTCATTCAGATGTCAGATGATTCATCTTGAACCGAGGATAAAACAAAAGCTCTGTGAGACATGACATCTCTGCATGCCCGAAGGGCCGCATTGTTCCAACATTGAGGCTCCTCTGGAGAGGAAGTCAGTGGCTTGCTTCAGATCGAGTATGTCTGTATTTGGGGGAAGTCATTCCGTTGATACATAAAACACCAAAGCGAGGTTTCCTTCCCTCCTTCCCCCACGTCCTCACTTTCCTGGTGCTATCCCCCTTCAAAAGGACACAGGTCTTTATACCGGGCTCACATGCACACATGGGACCAGAAGGAAAACAAACACAGACCATTTAAAACATCAAGCAACCTGCCTTCTGTTGAAACGGAAGGCTACTGCGAGGCCCGGCTTGCCGGCTCTTACACGGAGCAGCTAAACTGGGTGTCTATCGCCCTTACACACAGGCCATAGAAGATTTCCATTTTTATATCGCTTGCTCCGTTCCATGTCAAGAGGGTTTCACACACAACATCAATATCTAAAGCAAAACAAGTCACCCAACAGAATATTGAGCATCTCCACCAAGAATCACAAGTCTCCACACCATATTAGAGTTTGGTTGACTGACCAATGCAACATGATGCAACATGTCATAAGACAGCAAGACGAAACGAAGAAGAACTAAA